>NW_013665885.1:15021-29163 GCF_000517525.1 Limulus polyphemus
CTCAGGGAACATGCACTTAATATAGACTAATAACATGCAAAAAGTAGACAAATTTTCTTACCTCTCAAAATGTTTGTAGCTTTCTAACTATGTGACAAGAGTCATTACAAATTCATCGAAGATAGTCTCAGGAGAACGATATTGGTACTCTGAGTGAAATTGACATTTAACCATTCAGACCATAATGTTATGCAATAAGTCATTTGATAGATGAAAATCTTGACTTTCTATTGGTTATGAATAATATATAATGAAATGTAAGAGAGAATTATCAATGACTTCCGAAAGAGAGGATGTGACAGGTAGGTGTGGCAGGAGGGGTCTGGTTTTCTATTTGATAGCTCCATAACCAAATAAAATTTCGTACATTTTCGAGGGGTGATGGATAAAATAGGGAAGATGGCATGTTAAAAGAAAATGTCACGTGGGTCACACTAGGGGAAATTCAGGATTTTATTTTAATATTGCCTTGTAGAATTAAGAACTTAAAACTTATATACTATTAAAATATAGATTATTAGCTAAGATTTTATGCTATTCTAATATGTATAACAAACAAAAAGTACTTTAATAGAATTTTGAATGTAAGACACTGAAACTTTATGTCATGCTCAGTAAAGGATACTCGTAGCGATAGGGTTAAGGGATATCCTATTGGTATGAGAGTAATTGTAGATTAGTGTTTGCTGACAGTGAATGCTACTGTGATCTGGTTACAAGATGAAAGAGATAGGGTTATGGTCTCCACCAATGTTATTATGTACTTGAAAGTAATGCTTTTGGTTAACTAATGTTGTGGGAACAATTACTAAGTTTAGAATGTCCTGAAAGCCGTCAATGTGTGTGCATGTATGTCATGTCATTTGTATTAACCCTATCTAGATGGGTCAAAGGCCATGTCATTGGCTCACATTCAAATTTTTATTGAACTACTATTTCATGAATTTAGGTGAATAAGTTTATTATCAAACTATAGAATATAATTCAAATTTTACTATTATACATTATTTAATTTCTTAATTTAAAAGTAAATATTAAAAAAACACAACTAAACATCAATTTTTGTGTGTCACATGGTATGTTGAATGCAACACTGGTTCAAATTAGGAATTCAAACTACCGATATTGACAAGCTAAAATATAAAATAAGAACCTCATATCTATTCTGTTTGTTGAGACAGCACTCGTAATGTCACCACTCACCACTCGTTTTTGGAAATGGTCCCTTACAAACACTTACTTCAATACATGATGTGAATAACCAATTGAAAGTTCAGAATGTTCCCTAGTGGATTTCTCGGCCATTTTAAGGTGTTTGGATGCCATCTCATTCTTTCGAACCAAGATTTCAAGGAGGTAGGTTGTGTCTTTAGTCTGCTTAAAATTTCATATCTTTGTAGACCCAAATACAGTTTAGTTACTAAACTTGAAAAATTATAGTGGAATTCTATGGTATTGATATTGTAATTTATGATATTGTGGTTATTCAACTGTATATATATAAACCTAAAAAAAATTATTTTGTATCATATCCTCCACGTGCAAAATTTTAAAAGGCTTAGCAGCCTACGTTAGGCAGCAACTGAGTACAAAGGTCGTGACTAAAAGACATAATTGATTACTTTACTTCTTCACTCACTGTTCCATTTTTAAGAAAAATATCTTTAAGAACTTATTTCTAAATAGTAATAATATATATATATATATAATGTATAATAATTGAAATGTGATTGTATTTTACAAAATACTTGTCTACTAAAACACAGCCAAGACAGGTCACTTTGTAAAGACTAAAGGTCACTTTTATATTATTAGATATGGTAACATGATGGCACGTGTGCCCCGTCATTGTAACTTCTCTATTGTTAGCCAGGCATGGCTGAAAGGTCAATATAATAAAATAATAAATATATATAAAGGTATAATATGACATTTAAGCTATTTAGTTTCAACATTTATGTTTTTGTGTTATAATTTGTTGTCATTTTAGAAAGAAAGAGGTATAATTTATATTTATTTCAAATTTTTATGGTGTTTACAAGATCAGTCAAATCTACTAAACCTGTACTGAGATTCTTTAGTGAAAATAACAGATAAAATATAAAGGATTTTCCTTAGGAAACATTTGATAACTATCTGGACATTATAAAGATTTCACATGTGAAATTTGAAAATTTTGTGATGCATAAAAGTATTTTTAATCTTAAAATGAAAATTACTTTGCATGTTGGATAGGCAACATGCAAAAAGAAAAAAAGGCATGAGAAAAACAATGCTTAAAGAACCTTAAGTCTTACAATAAAAAAAATCTGATATTTTGTGTATGAAAGCATTGTAATGTTTACTGGTAATTTGCCAAATTTTGTTAACATACACTTACTAATTTAAAAGTTATAGCATAAAAACTTTACAAGCACAAAATGGTTATGAGCCCATACTGAAAGAGTTAATTTTGACAAGATTGTTGTCCTCTACAAATTCGTATAATACTCTTCTGTTAGTGTTAGCGGTGTGACAATTAAAGTCTGTTTATTTATAGTTTAAGTCATCAATGATGATTGTATTTGAGTCATGGTTGTATATGTTTTGTTGTGCATCTACATCGGATTGGGTGGTAGATGAAATATATAAGTTGACTAAAGTTATTGAGGGTGAATTAGGGGATGAATTGGGTATAAAATTATTTTGTTATTATCAGGTGACTGTAACTGAGGAAATGTAATTTTATTATCTGTATGGTACAAAAGAACTATTCTGCAACTGTTATTAGATTTAGGTTTATGGATAAACCACCTCATCGTAGACAGCTTTTGAAATGGCAGTGGTGTTCCATCATGTTTTCCATCTGGATTCATGGTATTGAACAAGGACCTTTATGTCTTAAATCACTGTTACAAAACCATTAAGGAATTTTTACTAGAAGATATCCTAAGTTTGAGGGAAGTTTTTCAAATGCTTTCTGTATGCACAAACGAAAGAGAGAGTGGTATATACATTTATTCAAAACACAATCCAGTGGTACTTGCTTCAAGCGAGACCAAACTGAATTATGTTTTCCTACCATGACAGATGCACCATCACATCCAGGTCCTGCAAAATCTGATGTATTCACCTCTAATGCCAAAAGACTATCCTGAACTGCTTTAAAAATAACTTCTCTTGTTGCAGCCACAACAGGCACAAGTCCCAAAATTACAGTTAACAGGCACGAGTCCCAAAATTGCAGTGACACTTTCCTCATTCTTCACAGTGTAATATCTAATCACAATGCAGAAGTGATTCTTAACCGAAGTATTTATTGATTCATCAATTAATATAGCAAATTTTCTTTCTTTAGTATCTTCTTTTAGTTCTTCATAATAAGAAGGGAATATAACTTCTGTAATTATTGTGCTGCATTTAGTACAATGAAGTCGTATTTTATCATTACAGCTAATGATCTCCCCCAAATGATCAATGATCATAATTGAATGGTGACAAGAAGCTGCAGCAGCAAGTTCAAGTTCAACTTGTTTAACTTT
The DNA here is from genome assembly GCF_000517525.1 of Limulus polyphemus. Taxonomy (NCBI): domain Eukaryota; kingdom Metazoa; phylum Arthropoda; class Merostomata; order Xiphosura; family Limulidae; genus Limulus; species Limulus polyphemus. Next base: position 18,543 of record NW_013665885.1, read on the forward strand.
GTTCTGAAGTTCACCATTAGTGACCTTTAATGGATGACAAATAAAAATGCAACTTAAGTGCTGATGATTGTTTTGGTGATCAACAAGATTACAATACTTAGGAGCCAGTGTAACTTTGCATAGTCTACAGTATGCTTCTTCACTATGAACTGTAGCTTTTTTAATCCACATAAACTCTGATTCCTACTCTTCTTTGTATTTTCTATGACTTTCCTATGATCTTTTAGATTTCTTACTCATTTTAGCTTCACATTAAAACCAATTTTAAGACAAAAGCTTAGGATTGGTAGGCTGAAGGCAACTTCCCCTTGACTTGGTTGACTGGCTGCATTTGCACTGACAACAAGACTTGGTATCTTCTTACACCAAACAATCTTTTATGCCATCTAGCAAATAAACTCAAGGCAATTTTCTTCAAATTTGGCAATGAGAATGAATTTTTTAATACTGTATACATTTAAAGGAAAATATTGGATTGATGAAACATTACTAAAAACAGACAAAATCTAACTTATGACCAATCAATTTTTTGGTGGCCAAGCCCTTTCTTAAATGGGCAAATTATTGAAATTTAGTGACATGACCAACCTGGCAAACCTCTTAGTTGTAGTAAAAATTTTAGACCTATAGCTTGTGATTTTCTATGCAGGCGTGTGCAAACATTTTGGTCAAAATTGAGCAGTTTTTGTTTAATAACTTTGCACATGGATTATTTAGACCAAATTTGACATCTAATTGTAAGTTGTAAAGATCTATCAATTTGGAAAAAATCCACTAAAGTTAAGTATGTTTTTCTATCAAATAAAATTTCTGTACTTTTGGTGAGAAGAAAAAAAAAAGAAGAAATTCAATCAAAATTGGAGGTTTTATATATCTTGTATTGTTTAATGGTTTGCCTTAAAGTTTGGTACATGAGATAAGGGTCCAGTAGAGCACATGCACTGAAAATATGTAATAGTTTGGATTATCACAGTCCGAGCTATAGAAAGTGGAAAATTGCTAAATTATCACTCCTGTTAATAACACAGTGTGTCCTGCAGGTTGTTTTGGCTGCACGACACACTACCATGTGTCTTGATATGCATAGTTCCAAGAAGTTACCTTAAAGTTAGTTGTGGCTCAACAAACTTGATTGCTGATTGGTTGGATTGCTTCTGAATGGGAAAAACTAGACCTTTTGGGTTTTTTCGATAATGAAGAAAATGGTTTAAAACAAGAATCATGAAGGGATGCAACTGTCATAACTGACTGCCCATTGCATATGTAACTAACAGAAGAGTGTATACATTTTTATCAACAGTGAAAATTAATATTTTGTGATTTTATACAAATGTCAAAAGTGACACAGTGTAAGTGCTGAGATTTAAAACACATTTTATAAAAGCATGTGTGTCGAGCCAGTAGGTGATAAATTTTAAATAATTCTGGCAACAAGATGTGGATCTTCTTTATCATAATGCTTTTAAACTTGTCATTTCTTTTCCTTTTTTTAAGGTTAGAAAGTTGATCATTACATACACAAAAAAGATACAAATAGGTGCATGTTTTAATAAGGCCAATTTACAAAAAATCTTTCAGCAGTTGGTTTGAAGATTCCTCTCTTTACGAATGAAAACTTTCAAACACTGTCAATTTATTTGACCTTTGGTTTAGAAAGTGGTTAAGTTTAAAATGTATAGTGAGAGCAAAAGTTTTCTAACTTATAGTTGAAGTGACTGATGAATTTAGGGAATGAACCCCAACAATTTGTTTGTCTTGCAGAATGGTCACATAATGTTATATATCGATCATGTACTAGCCACAAGGCTAGTCCACATTTTTTGTTCCACTCATTGTAATAAAATATTGAAAGAGTTCATGATTTATTTTTTGTGTGACATATTTATTGATAACTTCAACCATTTGAAATTGAATGAGGTTTCAATATACATTCTCTATAGTCATTAGAATGTTTGAGGTTAAAGTGTCAACAATACTACACCACGACATTGTCAACTTTACTGTACATAATTGGAATGGGGCCAATTATGTACTGTAATTAATCGCATTCAGTGATTACCGGTTTTTTTGTGATCAATAAAACATTAATATTATTTTTTTTTCCTTTTTAGTTTTGGCTAGTGCAGTCTGCAAAGCTGGATTCAAAAGTGTTTGTACTAACTCATACAAACAGTATACCTGTAGTAAGGTAGATTCTTCAAACAACTTACACGTTTGCAATTTTTACTAGCTTGTTTCTGGAAAGTGTCGACATAAAAGAACTTTTATGTATATCTGTCAAGCTTCTCAATGGCACAGTAGAATGTTTATGGACTTATACTACAAGAAACTGGGTTTTGATATAAATGGTGGGCAGAGCACAGATAGCCCTTTGTGTAACTTTGTGCTTAATAACTAACAACAACATCTTTCAAATGTTTGAGCCTTGATGCAGGCTTGGTGTCATATAAGAAGTTAAAAAAGTAGCATTCTGATTGAAAACTGTAGTCACTTTTATAAATTAAATTTTATATATCAATTCCATTACACTGATAGAAAAAATGTTAATATTAGACAAAGTGATGGCATTCTTATTAATGAAAGTGCATTTACTTTGAATACATGGGCATTCATAGTGATGATGTTTGTGGATTGTACATGACTGATGAGTGTTTGTAAATTTGGGAAGGTCCATTCATGGTTTATCATAAGTTCTGCTCAGCTAAGAAATGCTTAGATTGAGTTATGTGGAGTAAAATATTTAATGGCTTTTGATTTTAAGGAGCCATGGTGGCTACCTAGCAGACATTTTTTATGGGTGTGCCGGCATTTGTGGGGCCCATTGGCTCCCAGTCCCCCACTAACTTGAAGCCCTCTATTTATTTATTTATATTAATATTAACCATGGTTTGAAATTTGTTTCTGCTCTATTGATTTGAGTTGTGTAGGGGAGACTCTTTGGGCATGTTTAAACTGTGAATAACCTACTGATTCCTTTGAAAGCAGTAGAATGACAGAAGTTGAAAGATACACCACCATGCATTAATACAAGAGATAGTTCATGACAGAAGCTTCTGTCATTTCATACACTAATCAGAATGTCTAAGAAGTTAAATGATTTTGAGTGTGTGAAGTATTAAGTAGTAATTGGATTGTAGAATTTTGAGAATTCATTTGTGCATGAAAAAAACATTCAGTTATACAGTGAATGTTGCCAAACAATGAAAAAAAAAATTGTCTGTGTGCTGACAATACCATATATAAAAATATGGTGTTATTGGTGCTTTTCAAATGGCTTGTGATTCCAGTTCTTACATAAAGATGATTGCAAAGGTGGTTTCCCATTGGTACACCTTTAATCTGTTTAAAGAATGAGTGGCCAAAATTAGAGCTGGGAAATGTAATAGATTAATTGATTTAATGAATTACCTAAGACCAGCTAATACACTGCTTAGTTACACAGAAACTAATTAATTAAAATATGATTAGTCAATTAGTGTAGTGAAAATAATCATCTACTCGAAATTAGTGTTTCCGATTATTACTGTTTATGATTATTCAAATAATAAATTAACTAAAAATATTGATTAAATTGATTGTCACAAATATAATCAACTAATCCAAATTGACTGTTTGGATTATATTTGGTTATTCCAAAAACTAGTTAATCAAAATTGCGATTAACTCTGTTTCTTTCTTCATGTAACCAGATCACAGTAGCATTCACTGTCAGCAAACACTAATCTACAATTACTCTTATACCAATTGGATATCCCTTAACCCTATCGCTACGAGTTTCCTTTACTGTGCATGATACAAGGTTTTAGTGTCTTACATTCAAAATTTTATTAAAGTACTTTTTTGTTTATGTTATAATTATAATTAGAATAGCATAAAATCTTAGCTAATAATCCATATTTGAATAGTATACAAGTTTTAAGTTCTTAATTCTACAAGTCAATATTTAATAAATCCTGAATTTCCCCTAGTGTGACACATTTCCCTTTCTTTCTTTCTAGAATGACTTTATCCTATGTAGCTCTAAGTTCGTTTTTCCAAGTGCTTGGGTCTTTTAGCATGTCATCTTCCCTATTTTATCCACCACCCTTTGAAAAAGAATGAAATTAAATCTAAATTACTCTATAAAATTGTCATTGCTCAGACAAACCATAATTTTTATAGTCTTCAATTTTGTTTGGTTACAGAGCTATCGAATAGAAAATCAGACCCATCCTGCCACACCCACCTGTCACATCTTCTCTTTCACAATTTGTTGATTAGTTCTCTTATACATTTCATTATATATTACCTATAACCAATAGAAAATCAAGATTTTCATCTATCAAATGATGTATTATATAATGTTATGTTCTGAATGGTTAAATGTCAATTTAGAGTAGTAACATTGTTTCGGTGGGAAAGTTAATGACTAGCTTGGATGAATTTGTAACAGCGCTTGTCGTACAGTTAGAAAGCCAGCACAAATTTGAGGGTTAGGGGATATTGTCTACTTTTTTGCATCTTATTAGTATATGTTTTTGGTGCATTATTTAATTAAATATAAATTATTTGGTGTTTTACTACCATTAGTATAAAAATATTAGGGTTAACTCTCTTCGAAAACCTGACAGCAAGAAATAAGAAGATTGGGTAAGCAATTTATTACTTGTTTTTCATAGTTATTCTTTATTTATTATTACAAAAGTAACTAAAATTAAAAATATGGGTCCTTTTAGGTTAGTTAAGACTAGATTAGGTAAAATAAGTAATAATAATAATAACATAATTAAAATGGTTCAGGAGGCACGCACTCCAGCAGTTTGTGGGTGATGTAATTCAATAGCATACCATGATCCTAATGATCCCCTGAGTGATTTAAACTTATAATGGCACGCATAGTAGTTAGACACAGTTCAAAGGGTAAAAAAAACAATAAAATTTAATGATAGAAAGATAGATATATAATGTTACGAACTTAGAGCTACATAGGATAAAGTCATTCTAGAAAGAAAGAAAGGGTAATTTAAGTTTATTTACATTTTTCTTTTGGTAGTTACAAGGTTGGTTGAATTCACCAATCCTATTTTGAGATAGAGTAAAGAAAATAACAGATAAACTATAAAGTTTTGCTGAAAAAAAAAACGTTTGAAAAAAAAACGTTCAGGAGGTTTTAGAGATTAAACAAAGGAAATATGAGATTTTTGAGACGAGGAAAAGTGTTTTTAGTTTTCCAGGAAAATTACTTAAAACATGGACTTTTCAAAACAAATAATATATTCATGGACAAATCTTTATTTTATTTTATTAAAAATACTTCACTGAAAAATATAATTTTTTGTATGTGAAAGACTGCCATACATTAAGTGCTATTGAAAGTTGGAAGTATTAAATATATAAAAACTTTAAACGAGTACAAAGAGGTCATGTGGTCATTCAACTTGACTGAGCTCGTGTTGAGAGAGTTAAGACAATTGTCATGAAAATAGTTAACCAATTGAAATGAGGTATTTTGTATACTTAGTGTTTTTTTTTTTTGTTTGCCATTATGTTTGTTTGTTATTTAGCACAAAGCTACATAATTCGGGTGGGAGCTTCAAGATTTTAGGGTCTTGGGTTTGATCCCCAGCACCAACTGTCAACTCTCTGGATACTTAAGTGCTAAATAAAGTGTAAATTTACTGTTTTACTTACGTTGTGTTATGTTTCTAATTTATAATTGCATTCTTTAATGTTACATAAGCAGATGTGAATATAGGGAAGGGTCCAGGGTGTCCACACCCATACATATTTTCCAGGAATTAATAGCTCTTATTTAATATTGTATAAGCAGGTAAAGACCTGGGAGGGGGGTCAACAACCTCCATTTTTTAAAGAAATAAATAATAAAGAAAAACATTTACACATTCTTGCACTACCATTTAGTATCAAAAACAAATAAAAAACATTAGATGTCAGTTTTTGTATTTGATTTGGCTATTAATTTCTTTAAAAGTTTTTTGAGGCTTACTAAAATAAACACAGCTGGAGTCTGCAGCAATCCTGTTGAAGCCTTTGACAATAACTAATTATTTCTCAATTAATACAACAGTAAGAATGTCAGTTAAGAATTGCCATGGTAAATCTTTATGTTTGGCTTTTTCCAGTCACACTAATAATGCATCTAGCCTTTAGAAATGTGTTTTCAATATGGTACGTTACCTCTTCTCACATAAATAGCTATTCTTGTTCAGTGCTACCCTCTACATGCAAAAGAAAATTTTCGACAAGCCTTCTATCTCCCCTCCATTGGACTTGACTGATTCCAATGCATCTCTCATGCAAATCATCATGCATCAACCTTCCACCAATAAGAGTGCAACAACTCTCATGTGACTTCCTCTATACAATTCTACTGGCAGTACTTGTGTTCAGTTGTTTTTTTTGTTTTAGTGCTTTTTTTGCAATCATGATTTTATTAGTTTAACTTCTGAAGTGGGATTTCTTCATTATTATTATTTTTTTCTTTACAGTAAAGAAATCTTTTAATTTAACTTCATTTCCCATTTTTTTTCTCATACTTGCATATTTTATATCAAACACTTTTATTTGATTTATATAATTCTACAATGAATTCTGAGTTTCATGTTCCCATGTCAGGTGTTATACCTCTAGTACAGTTTTCACAGGTTGAGGGTGGGGGAGGCCCCTTATTGGATTTCTCTGCTATGAGCCATAATGATCGTTATATGGGTCAAACTTCCCACACAAATTGTCCTGAACAAGCCAAACCTGTTTGAACTGATGAAGATTTGATAGCCTTTTTACACCACTGGATTTTGCCATGTTTTTCCATACCCCTCCTGCCAAATCAGCTAGGCCTAATACAGCATTTTTCTCAGGTATGGTATGTTTTATCCAATTCTTTGTTTGTCTATTATTCCTTATCACCTCCATGTTGGCTTGTTTGTCCTCTTCAGCTATTGCTTTACACACGTGGTTTCACTGTAGTTGGGATTTTCTGGGTCAATATATGGCGTTGTCCTGGGTACATTTGCCATCTCTTTCTATTTGGGATTATTTTTTATTTAGTGATATGTATAGACTTTGGAATCTTGTGTGTAATCTGTATGTCAACACTCGACCCTTTCCTTTTCAGTTGCATGTTTGTCACAGTTGGAGCTATAATATGCCCGTATTCCTTCCCATCCTAGTCCTTATCTACCTGTCCCCCTTCCAAGGGTTTCTCATCTCGTTGTTTTATTCACCATTGATGGGCATGTTGCCAACAATACCAGAGACTAACCAGAGGATTCTAGTCCAGTGGGAGCTTGACTATATTATATTACCCTTTGGCAGTCTTTCACTACAGTTCCATGAGTTCTTCAGGTTTTATCAGAGGGACTTGTCCTACTATTTCTTTCCCCACCTCCTTTGTCCCTGGTACCTTTTCCTTCCTATGACTTGGGATTTTGCCACCAGCTTGGGTCTGTCTGAGGAGGAACAAGATTTTCTATCTCTACAGGTCCTTGCACCTGTTTATCATCTTCTCCAGGCACTGTTGTCCTTGCACCAAATCTAAGACTGGCAGCCTGTACTAGGTTTTTCCAACTCATTCTCATTTTCAATCTGAGCTGTTTTACCTTGGAGTCGTTTCTCATCCTTAGGTGGGCTTTTTCTCCTGGTTTATCGATGACAAAGGGGAATGTTGGAATTGCTTATTTGCATATCCCAATATTTTGTCACTTGTGACCCTCACTTTTGTGTATTCTCCATGGGGTGGTTTCTCTGTTTTGTGCACTGCCCTTTTGACTTACTTTGACCATGTATGTTTTGTCATATGTTCAAAGTATTTGTTCGTCACTTACATGCTCTCGGGTTCCACTTTCCTTTTTCTTTGGTCAACTGGCTACTCTATGCTCATTCCAAGCTTTAGTCCACACGTTACCCTTATCAGCTGCTCCTGGAGGCTGCTATAATGGGCTGTTAGTTTGGAGAAGTCCTTACTGAGACCTATCAAATATTTGGATGTTTTTCTTTTTCTACACACATCTCATTTGGGCCTGCCCTTTTTCTCTTCTACATCGTTTAATGGGTTTTTCAGTTTGATTACAGTCCACAAAGTTCTATCACTTTTGGGGATGTGAACTTCCATGGTAGCTCTTATCCCCTTAGGTCAGGCTCATACGTGGGCTCTTTCATGGGTTTTTCATGACCAATGGAATTTCACAGGGATCCTTTGTCGGCTCTTATTACCCTTCATCCTACCCTTGTCATTGATTGTCAGATATGACTCACATGTTGGTGGGTGTCCTGCTTCCTCATCTGGTTTGCCACATTTCATGGATGCATCCCTTTTGAAAACTGGAGCTAGAAACTGCTAATCTAATTTGCTTGGCTTAACCAATGCTTATATATCTACATTTGCTTTCACCCTGAAGTTTTGCTGCTCTAAATCAGCCATCTTTAATCCGAATGACAAAAACTAAAAATGACCTACCTTTACTTTTAGATGAAGCTGTAGTACAAATTTCAGACCAATAGCTCAAGTGACTTTTTGAGTAGGTGTGCACAAAAGTTTTGGTCAAAATTGAGCAGTTTGTGTTGAATAACTTTGCACATATAACTTATATTTAGACCAAATTTGACATTAAATGTAGTTGTGGAGGTCTATCAGTGTACCAAAATTAAAAAAAATCCAGGAAAGTTAGCTATGTTTTTCTGTCAACTAAAGTTTCTGTACATTCAGTGCAAAGGAAAAAAAAAAAAGGAAGAAATTTAATCAAAATTGGAGATTTTATATCTTGTGTATTTCTTGATGGATTGCCTTGAAATTTGGTATGTTAAGTAAGGGTCCAGTAGAACACATCCACAGAAAATATGTTGATAACACACACTGTATTGCAGGTTGTTTTGGCTGTTCGACACACTACCATGTGTCTTGATGTCAGCAAGTCTAGAAAATTGATACTATGATTTTTTGTTCATCAACTGTTTTAAAACAGTAATGTAATATACTAGAGAAAGTTGTGTATGTGTGTATAAATTTTTAGTAATTTATATAATTATTTTTATACACATATTGGGACATTAACTATTTGTTATGTCACTAAACATGCTGCTCATGTTACGGTATCAAATTATGTAATGTACAAGTTCTTTGTGAGAATGTTTCTTGAAGAATTATAATTATTAAAGAATACACACAAGAAACATAGTATATACCTGGGTTCCCTTTTTCGCTGTCCTCAAGACTTATGTATATTTTTTTATACTAATGGTACTACTACACTAAATACATTTTTATTCAATTAAATAATGCATCTAAGAACATAGAACAATAACACCCACAAAGCAAACAATTTCCTATAACTCTCATAATTTTTCTGGCTTTCAAACTACATGATAAGAACCTTTAAAAATTTAGCTAAGCTTGTCAGTGTGATTCACATAAGAAAAATTTTAAACGGATGGTGAAACACACAATTCTCTGCACAGAAAACAATATAATATATTATTTGACAGTTTAAAATATTGGCTTTCCATTGGTTATAAATGATGTAGTTAATATAGTATAAAATGTCAGAGAACTATTGAAAATTTGTGAAAGAGAGGATGTGACAGGTACGTGTGGTGTTTATTTCTCGGAATTGTAGTTCAAAAAGTTGGTAAGCCTAATAGTTACGTAAAGGACTACTCTTTGAATGTCTTGTTTCACATGTTTCAGAACATATTTTATCAATATTCCATTTAAGTCAGTTGTAATTCAATCCTTGCATAAAGTGACCTTTAAGTGGAAACATTGTGAAGTATATTCATTCAGTAAGTGTGTAGAAAGCATTTTTTATTTTATTAATTAAAATGTTAACTTCTTTATTTGTAAACATTACTCTCTTAATCCTGTGTCCATGGATAGTGTTGAAGGTGCACATGCCACTACTTTTTTACAGAATGCCTTTCAACATGATAGTTTATATTTGCTGTCAGTTATTAGCTATTCATTTTACCCAAAACTGCTGCAGAGATCTTGCTAAGAATTGTTTTTGGTGGGACATTCGGCCTATTGCTCCCAATTTGAGTGGATCATTTGGAAAAATATATAGACCCCTATTATCCAGATGTTTTGTGATTTTCTTTATTTATGAAACACCAGATAACTATAACTTATTATTGTAATATCCAAAGCAGCAATTTATCATGTTTATTAACATAATAAAATACTAAGAATTTATTGATTATTATTAACATCTCTAGCATATAAACATTATGCATGCATAATGTTCATTGTTGGATATATAAGACTTTAGTTTCAGAATTATTATTTAGTTTATTTAATGACTTAATATTTAATTATTATTTAATTTTCATAACAAGAGTGTTAAAAGTTAATTATTTTAAAAACAATAGTTATGACAAGTTATATTACTTAACTCTGTACAAGTCGTACGTTGCGTATGCATTTTGATTGTTGTACTAGGCTTTTGTAATAATGTTGACGTCATCTTACTCAAAGCTTCTAAGGTTTTTTTCTTATGTGAATATTGGGATATAGGGACCAAGACCCTTTAATTCCAACCCCAAGTAGTGGAATCTCAGCTATCTTGTTGGGGCTTGCCTATAGTGATGATTACTCCTGTGCTATTCCACCCTTGATACAGGAACTAAG
>NW_013665885.1:29478-66264 GCF_000517525.1 Limulus polyphemus
TAGTGATGATTACTCCTGTGCTATTCCACCCTTGATACAGGAACTAAGTTCAGAGTGAAGAGCATGCCTGTTCTGGATGTAGTTCAGTTCCCCCATTTGGGTACCATTCTTATTTTGGTACACCCTCGATCTATGCAGAGCTTTCTGTATGGATGCTGCCCTCACCAGCTGCTCTACATTCTCAATGTGGCATTCTAGGTATTAGTGTCAGCAGAGGTAAGTATGCTTTGGAAGTTAACATTTTCCTAAATTGAAAATGTATTTGCAATAATACTTACCTCTGCTGATACTCCCTTGCCCTTCCTCTCCACTAAGAGCTGATATTAGAGACTGGGGTGGTATCAGTCTTGAAAAAAAAAATTATAAAATTAACTGAATGAGGTGCTTATTTACAGTATGAGGAAAGAGTAAGCATTGACTTAGGTGGAGAGTATCATGAAACAAATATTGCCAAGGGCAATTGAATGGGGTATTAAAGACTGGAGCAAGTGAGAAAAAATCAAACCAATGCTTAGATGGGCAAAGATGAAATCCTGGTGGTTGAGTAATAGTTATAAGTGTTAACAGAGGTAAGTGTTATTGGAAATACATTTTCAATTTAGAAAAATGTTAACTTCCATATTATGTGATGAATCTGTGTTCTTTATTTCTCCCTTTCAGAATTTTCTAATATCAAAAATAAACACAAGATATACATAATTTCAAGCAAAGAGTTTTAAATTTGAACCTATTACCTTCTTGATTTGCTCAGGTATCAATAGGCATGTCAAATCCATCAGAGAAGCTCCTCCTCTCCCTCTCGCTCTCTGTGACTGTCATTTCTTAACCAGTTTTTTTAACATCCCTTTGTTCCATATGGAAGGATTCTTTTCTATCTGATGGTTCTTTTTACCCAGATTTTGTATCACCAAGGTCAATCTTTCAGACAGCCTTTTACACATTCCAATCATCCCATCCTCCAAATGTTTTCTTTGTTTCATCCATCGAGATAAGGTCTTCCAGTACCATTCTCTTCTTTTGGCATTGTATCTATTCTTTAACTGAGTCATGAAAGTAGTTGCCTGTCTTGTTGGGGCTGAGGTTTCATTATTACATAGATGATTAGCATCTCTGTATCCCTTCTCAAGAGGACTTCTTCTGCAGGATGCTGCTTGACTAAGCTACACCATAAAAGCTAGCTTGTCAAGCCTTCCAAGTCTTTTTTTCATGTTCACCGTATATTTGGTACATCTAGGCATGCTCTTCAACTCCCATCTCAGTTGAGCTCAGCCTTCACTACTTTGTTTACAAGCAATGGAATGTCTTGTCATCAAGGTTTGTGTTTCTCTTTTACACCCTGTACATGAGTGTCTCTGAACAGACATGACTTTGGGTGTGTAGACCCCAGAGGAGCATTTACTGTATGTTAACATCCTTGAACTTATCACCTATTTTTTCCTATTTCCTCTCTCTTCTTCTGGATCAGTTGTTCATGATCTGCTATGATAATTCCACAGTCATTTTTTATATCAACAATCAGGGGTACCCATTCTATTACTCTTTGCTACAATGCATTAAACCTGCTATTTTGGGCTTATTCCAATTGGGTTTGTCTCGTGGCTTATCATGTACCTCCTATTCCTCTACTCCTTGTTGGGTCCTGTTGGTGGCATCTCTTTGGCCAGCACAACCTTAATTTCCTTTACTTTGTCAGATGCCATCCAGGCTTCCTCTGCCCTATTCTCATTCAGAATTTTAAATCCCTCCAGTTGCTGTTTTTCAATAAAACTACATACCATTTTTGAGAAAAATAAGACATTTTCTTTTTTATCACCCTTTTGTATTTTATACCACTCTGCCAGATGGCTGGTGTTGCCTTCCAGGACATGCTTATATCCCAAAATTTGCATCAGGCCAGGTGTAATGGAAAGCACTTAACACATCCGCCATGGCTCTACCAGTGCTCATTGTTGTGATGAGGTGTTTCAAAAGATTACTTGAGGTATCCTTGTGGTATTAAAATTTCTCAATTGTCTAATCCAGACTGTACGATTCCATGGAAAAAGCCAGTACTAGGGAAGTGATTGCCCACTTCTTTGGATCATGCTTGCCTGCTTTTAAAAATAGGGTTTTGCAGTTACCCATTGCACTGTCTTCAGTAAAATACCTTTCTGGCAGGTGTCTGATGGGGATCTGAGCACTTCTTCAAGTCTCTCCAATGTGAATTCTCCATCCCTTCTTGCAGCTTACCATTTCCTAGCCACTGGAGTAATGGACCCTGGACAGCTCCTCACTGATTGTATACAGCACAATACAGTGGGAAGTATGACAGTGGTGGTACTGTCTGTGTAGTGTGGGTCAGCCCTCAAACATCTAGTGTCCCCTCTTCCTGCCATGAGATTTGTGACCCCATCTCTGTTCAGTTGACCCTAGGTGAGACATGGTATGGTCTGATCGCATTCTAACCACACTACACTTCTTGGCTTGCTGAACATTTGTGTGCATGTACTTAGATGGTCATGATAAAATTTTGCCTTTCCCCCTGCTTCCTTTTGGGCAAATGGTATACCCTGCTCAAGATTTGTTCTCCCATAGATGCGACGCTATGGAACCTCTGCCATCTGGATTTTCTCTTTGGGCACTTTCTGAAGGGAGCTCATTTAGGTTTAATGTTTGCACCAGCTTCTCCCCAAATTCTTATAAAAAATATTTTCATCTACTTACAACTAAATGATTGCCTTAGACAAAGTCAAGAGAGAGAGAGCTAAAAGAAGCCTATTGGAATGCATCTCTAAATAATATTGTTCAACCTCATGGAATAAATCAAGATCCTGGGATCAGTGATTTCTAATCATTGGTTTGTTCTTTGACAGAGAAGTTGTTTTTTCTGTCCATGTAGTGTGAATTCTCAAGTTGTACCTCTAATCTTTCAAATACTTATTATGTATTTATTATAATTTTCCATGTTATATTTTTAATTAGATCTGTTGAACATTTATTTTTTAACCAGTCTTCATATCTCACTTTTCTTTTACTTTATCAATATTCAGTGTAGTTTCTTTTGAACATTTTTCAATTTTAAAACTATAGATCATTAATTCTTTATACTTAACATACTTGTTTCCAGTAGTATTGCACTGGAAATGAGATACACTTATAACAATACATTGAACGTTACTGAAAACACTTCTGGATTTCCATGGTGGCATGCATGATCTCACTCAAACTTCACTTTATCTCACACTTTGCTTTACATAATCATTCCTAGTTTACTACTGAAGAAGAAAGGTCTACTTTTTAAAAAGTGTTCGGTTTATAGGGTATTGTATCTTTGCATTAATCATGTTAATGCATAACATAAAAAATTAAGCAGTTACTCAATGTTTTTATACTTCATATTCGTCACCTTAGCACTTAACTGAGAAGCTTTTCAATTTTGTTAATTATTAAATAATCAAACTAAACCCACTATAAATCACAAAAACAAGACAGGATTCAAAAATTTATTGGTGACAAATGATCTCACTATTAAAAATAGTGTTATTGTTGTCTGGATTCATGGAATGGTATTTTAACAATAGTTTTTTGCTGTCAAAAGCAGTTTATATCTAATAGTCATAATTTGATTTCTCTAACAAAAAGAAGCTATTGTCTTTGGATGTATGTTGTTTGAATACAACAAACTTAAAATTATATTCAGATTCATTATCATAAAAAAGGACTGATTAGTTTGTTGTAGGTGTATGTTACCATATACTCACTTATATATGTAGTTTATGATGCCTCATCATAAAAGAATATTCCTGTAGCTTTGTCTTAAATACATTGTCACACAAAAACATCAGGTATGAAAAGAAAATCAGAAAACGCAAGAAAAAATAATCTCTCTCTTCAATTTTATGGAAGTCTTTAAATTGTGTTTTAAAGTTTTCTTATTACTGTTGATAACAATTGACCATACTAACTTCCAACGTTTCAAATGCTCAACTAATTTCTTTCAGAAACTAGTTGCTTCTGTGCACCACAAAGCACTATTACCTTGCACACGCTGTTATGTAAATTCTTGCACATGCCACAAGGCTACCTCCCCTACATGTGTATAGAGCCAGGCTGTGATGTAATCATCATTAGATTATAGTCCTACACCAATAGGATATATGGTGTATCAAAGATTTCTGGTAAAGTAGATAATCCAGAGCCCACAAAAACAGGATATTTTTGGATTTTGTATGTGGGTGTGTTTCCTGATGGGTATGATGGCTGGGCCACAAAGAATTAGATAGAACACAGATTTACATAAGAAACAAATATTCAATGCAATCTTCACAGTTTACAAAAACAATTGTGTTCTATTTTATGGCATGAGGCAAGTAATCATGTATTTATATGTGTGACCAGAAAAAAAGGTTTGTGATTAGCAAGGGTGGCGTAGACTTTATTAAATAACATGCTCTTGCTAGTGCGTGTTTGCCTCCTGTAATTGAGGCTAGTGTATAAAAAAGATGATCACAAAGTGTCCCTAAGTTAAAATGTAAAACAATAAGTTAACTCTCACCTTAACCTACCTAAACAACACTAATAATAATAAAAAACATACAATAAATAAAATCCTGTTCTTCACTATCCTGTGGAGCAACTTGCACACAATTCTCTTACTGGCAAACTCAAACAACTACTTAATTACATTATAGGTGAAAGACAAATGGCACCCACATAAAGGAAGATGAAAGTTAACTTTAAAATTGCAAGAAAACTTGAAGATTCCTTGGAGAGTAAAACTACATTATACACAAACTTGTCACCAGCATTCAAAAGTTTCTTGCATAGAAATAAGTTATAGAAACACTGTTTAAGCCCAAAATGAAACTAATTGTTTCCACCATCTATATTCAGTTAAGGTGCAGTTCTAGATGTGTAATCCATTTCCAGCATCTTATCTCCAGGAGCAAAGTTTCTTTGTGTATGTCCTTGAGTAGGTGAATACTCCACAGGCTTACCATGACTTTCTGTCTCATCTTCTTGTCATGATCCATTCAGATACCTCTGTTGTTTCTTCCCAACATGGAGGCTCTTATATCTAGGACCTCTCTTTTCCTGGCTCTGGACTTTTTCTTGTAGTCTCTCAACCAATACATTCAGGTGTCAATCTGTCACGTCTTGAAACTTAGGTCGTGGTGGTAGATCAACTATTTTGTCTAAGTATGGACTCATCCCACGAAGTGTTTTCTCCATCCTCTGGTATTTTCAGCAGATTTGCTCCTACTGTGAGTATCCTATAATCACTGATTTACCATATCCTCTATACTTATTTGGTATCCACTCCCAGACTCTCCAGCTCCAGAATGCATCTCCATATCATCTGGCCCAGTGGATGCTTCACAGATGCATTCAAACACTGATGAAACTCTTCTCCACATCACTGATGTACAAAGTGCTTCCTGTCAGACCTGTGCAGGTTGAATTTTGATTTGTGTTCTCAGAGTGTTGCTTCACATTGCTTCAGTCCAGTCAACATGATCTTTGACCCAGCTGAGTCTCATCTTGTTGAAGAGGAGGGGTTTCTTTCTTGGTCATCTTGGTGGGAGACCAGCTAAATACAGAGGAGAGTGCATACAGTGGCAGTGACCCCTAAAATTTCTTGTCATGCTCTGTTGAGATCTGTGGATGACAGATGACAATTCTGCAGGCTCATGCATTTCAGAACACAATTGTGAACTGCTATGGAAGCTGTCTTTCTAAGGTAGCCCTTCCCTTCCACTGTTTCACACAGCCAGTTTTTCTATATATCTGCATCTAGTGGCTCACAGTAGACTGGTTGAATTTAATTTTTCTAGCAATCTCCCTTGTCAGAAATCCCTTTTTGCTCAAAGAAACTGTGACTGCTTTTTTCTGTGGAGTTAACTTGCAACCCTTGGTCGTGGTAGCATCACATGCACATTGTAGCAGATTGGCTTCTAAATTGACTCTCAGCAAGAACCTCTAGTTGTAGCCGAAAATGGCTGATGCAATACCCAGACATCCTATAAAGCTGCTGATGTAATAATTAGACAGTATTGCATCATCCTTGCATAAGGGCCTCAAAACAAATTATTTCTAAGAAAACTATTAAAAATTTGGGTGATGCAATATAATTTTCCACCACTGTAGTTTGTACTATTCGGATACACTGATGTGTGTGAGTAATCTCTTACATTTACTATCTTATGCAGGTGTCTTTAACACTACTTAGAATGAATATGACCCCACTTTAGAAGGGTATAACAATAACAGGACCAAACAAATATAAACCTATGGAGAAAGTGTTCTACTATGAAAAACTTTCACCTAAAATAGAGAATAAGTGCATGTTTATGTCCTTTCCACATCTGGGTACAAGGATGATGCTAGTTACATGCAGAATGTGAAAAAGATCGCATAAAGATGTCTTTATGAACTATTTAAGAAAGGGTGAAATATGATATTTCATATTATCACATCTGAACATCAATTCTCAATTTTATTTTGAAAGACCTGCAAGTGTGAGATATGTCCCTGTGGATTCATGATTAATCATTTTTAATGTATATTTTATTCCAGAGAATAATTTCAATCACACTGATTAACCAGTTTTTCTGCATACTGGATAGATCAAATATACAACTGTACATAAACAACTGTGGTAAGGCTTTTAACATCTGTTATGATTAAAAGTTATTGATCAGAAACACAAAATGAGATTTTCATCATTATACTGAGCTGTTGTAACCTAACAAATCATTTATTTTTTTAAAGAAAATTATTGTTTAAATAATCATTAAAAATTTTGTTTTTCTAGTGCCACTGGATTGAAAATGTGAAACCTTTTAACCCAGTTGAAGAAGATGTGGTTTCTCTAAAATGCTAAGTCAAAATAGCTAGGACTTATAAGAAAATTCATGCATTCTTTCCTTGAAGTTAATTTAAGAATTACTTGTTTGCATTTGCTGTAAGTGCCTATTAAAATTGTTTGCAAGAATTGCTCTTTATGAACTGGTTTAGAGAATTTGTGTCATTCAATATAATATTAAACAGTTTATTTGTTGAACAACCAAATTTTATATCACACCTAAAATATCTTCCAAACGTAGTTTTTAAGCATAATATTTCCTCTTAAGAACACTTTCATATTATTTCAACAGATTGAATTTTTTCAACTGTTTGAATGTAATAGTATGTTTTAAGTCTTATGGTTTTTCTTGTATAAATGCAAACTCAAATAAAATGTATGTGATTTAGGTTTTTGATAGTAATTTTCTGTATGATCTGTAACCTGCAATACATGAAAGCTGGGTATTTGCACTTTTAAAATAAAGATTACCATTGGAAAAGTGTTCCCTATGTAGTAGTTTGAATTGTTAAAAAATGCCTTATTAATAAGTTCTAGAGGGTTAGTCCTTTAGCTCAGTTGGTTGAACACTCACTTGGCTTGCAATAGAACTTGGGTTCAAATGTGAGGCAAGGAAAAATATATATATCATAAAAAATTAAAATACCACACCTATATGACAGGTACACATATACATTTACATAAGCTCAAAAATATTAAGCTACTTTAAAAGTAACCAACCTTGTTTAATTCTGATTAGGACACATAGTTAATAAAGAAAACACACACTGAACTGACTTCTGAGGTCCAAAGCAGACAGTCTAAGAACATTTAAATATTACTTTGGGTTAGAGAGATTAATTAGGCCTAAAAAAATGGTGTACTTCAGGTTATGTGCAAAAATTTTCCAGGTAGGGTTGAAGGTTTTTTGGTGGGTTTATAAATTGATATATCACATGGTATGAACACCAAGAAAATGAAAAACAAAGTCTTTAGGTCGATTCTTCAATACTAAAAAACAAATAATATATTATATAAATGTGATATCATTTCAACATTATTATATGGACAGGAGTTATATATTTCAACATTATGACAGTTGGAAATACATTTCAATGAAATCATTTGGGATGCTTACCATATGGTCTTTTACAAGCTGGAGCTAGTCCCTTATCCCCACAGCCTTTGCATAGGGGGAACACCAACTTTTACCGAGATTTTAGTTTGGAGTCTGTAGTAGTACCAGTACCACTGAAATAGTAGCATGTATCTGTTCTTGCTAGGGTAGGTATGTAATAGGGTGCTTTTACTGGACTCTCACATGCAAAACCGAATTTCACCAGAGCTTTTCCGTGCAGGGGGCTGTCAGAGGTGGTAAATTGGCTACCAAAGATGTAATCATACTCTGACAGCAGCAGAGCAGTTTGTGTGGTGTGCCTCTGTGTTAATTTCATTTTGCTGTAAATCACATATGGCTTCCTGAATTCACAACGTGTTACCAAACTCCAAGCATTTTGTGCAGTATATATATGGACACATCATTGGTACCATCTAGGACAGTCAAATTATACATTGGACTGTTCCCTTTGCTTTGGCCTTGTTGGCCTACTAGTCACTTTCATCTTTTTTTATTCCTTCTCATGTTGAAAACTTTGATGGTCACGTTCTGGTCACTTCTTCATTTGGCCTGTAATGTTCTTTGGATTGGTCAAGCATTGGGTATGGCAGCCAGTGGTATAATCAGAATTTGAGGTGTCATAACATGAATGATTCGTACACTTTTTTCTTTATCTCAAAAGAACAGTGACGTTGCTGACAATGCTTGTCCATCCACTGTGTATACTTCTCAATCTTGCTAGTATGAGATTGTACAAGTTTAGCAGTATCTACAGTTGGAAATAAATAATTCAGTTATCAGAAGTAATTAATTTCATCAGATGGGATTGGCTCTTGGACTTGTATGGGTATATCCTTCAGTTTCAACTACTTGAATCTATTTTCCAGTGTAGATGTTATGGAGGCAATAGACTTTGCCCAATTTACCTTAATGTCAGGTTTTTCGGCAGTACTTGCCCTTATGTCAGTCATACTGTTACACTTTTCCAGTTTACTTTCAAAGTTATCACTGCCAGCCTCTCTACTAATTGCACAATTCCTGAGTGCAAGGTTTAATACGGACATAACTCTCTTGGCTGGGTTTCACAACTATGCTCTGAGGCATATCTGACAGTGACAAGAATATCTAGGTTCAGTTCCTTGAAAAGACAAATCAAAGAAAATTTAACAGTTTCCAGTGTATTCCGTTGATCAGTACTCCCATCACTGTAGCGTATTAAGATACTTGGTTTATTTTCTAGTTCGTGAACTTGCTTCAATATACTCACAGTGTGCCGATATTGATTTGATGGTTGAAATACTGAGTCACTGAGGATAGTTGTTACTATTACATGAATAAAAGACTAAAATACATCATTGGGAACCTGACATTTTAAATACACTGAGGGAGTAAAACTTCCCTTGTTGTGAACATCATGGTCTGCCACAAGAAGGGTTGTATCAGCTGGGGCCAAAGACTTCTTACCTCGCACACCTGTAGAAATTGCACAGTCTGGTTCATTTAAAGGGACTTTGGGCTTTGTCATCTACAAAGAGTATAACACACTGGTCTTTATGTTGCATAGCACAGTGATTCACATATTTCAGTAGAGCAGCACAATAGTGTTGATCAGGATGAGAGGCTTATAAATGTCTTCTTTGTACCATGGACAGCACTAGAAATTTGCTTGTGAAATTAATTACTGAAGGTAGGTATGGGTTTCTTGGTGTAAACTGAACCCTGACAAGACTATTGGATGGGATATCAGTAACCTCTTGACATCGATCAACTGTCTGCTGTGTCAGGTCTTGTAGTGAAATCCACTATGCTAGATAACAAATGTTGTGTTACCTTTCATCAGCTGCTGTAAGACTTTCTATGACAATTCCCATCTGCTCAAAGAACACATCAGAGGTTCCTGTTGAGTGGCTTGTATTCAACTTCCTCAAATCTTGTAAGAGACTAGTTTCTCACAGAAAGATAAGTTTCATATGATGTTGTGCTTTGGATTGTGCGGCTGGAGAAGCATCAAGAGAGAGTTTTTTGTGTATGAGGTCATCAACTGCTGGTTGTATATTTGCAGTGTGGAACTCAGACAGGCATGGTTTGATGTGGACCATAATACTGGCCACTTGGGTCATTTTGTCAGCTTCTTTATGATTATCTGGAACTTTAACAATGTATACTGTTGTAACTATACCTCCACCTGGATTGAACTGAAAGATGTCAATATCAGAAGATAACTGCAAGTTTTCAAGGAACCTGAAATGTTCCACAGAACTTGAGAAAGGTAAATCTAGGTGCTGACTTTCATCTAAGAAAAGTGGCTCCAGAAAGTTAATGGCTGAAACTGCATGATCCAGGTGGGCATACAGAGGCTTACAGGAAATTTGGCTTTGCAATGGTGCAAACAGAAACATTATCAAAACTTGTTGAACTGGATTTGGTAGCTGGTGATTTGATGTGATTTTCTCATTGTGAGTATGATGTGAAACACTCAGCTAATTTCTTGATGTTCTTATACACTTGTGTCCAAGCACACATGTCGATCTCATCACTGGTCTTGAACAAATACTGAAAAGTGCCTCAGCATGACTTTTGAGTTGGTTTAACTCCATTGATTGAGCCTTAAGTTTTTACAATGATACTCATTATAACTCAAATATAAAGGGAATGGGAGACACAGAAGATTGCTGTAAGTTTTCATCATGTAAAATTCAGTGCTGGGTGGTAACATACCATAAAGGCATTTGTAATAACCTGAAAATATATCAGATGTAGAGCATTCATTAGAATATTAGCAGATTGAAAACATAGTACATTTACATGAAAATTAGCATTACAAGTGTAAGATTGTTTCCATCTTAAGCAAGCAGAATTATAGTCTAGCAGTGACACACAGAAACTAAAATTATAGCCCAGATATTAAGATTACAGCAGGAGTGTATTGTTTCATGTATTGTCTTTTAATATCATCATTTCTATGGCATCTAATTTAGTTTTCAGTAATGTTCACATGGTCATATTATGATAATTTTGACTTTGTTTTCTTTTGTCAGAATGTTTTCTGGCATCAAGTTTATGAATAATTGCAGTCACCATGTGGTAATACTGTGCTGTTATTATACATTTTATGTACACATTTGTACCAACTTGGTAATGAATTAAAGCAAATCTTTGCAAGATAATAATTTTTTAACACTATTTTTTAAATGTTTATTTCATTGTCTCATTGAACTTGTACCAGTTTCTTTATTAATGGGGGATACAAAGACATAGCACACACAGGCTCAGTAGAAAGAAGTTTTTGTCAGGAGAGAGAGAGAGAGTAAACATTATGTGTACCTTTCCAATTCCATTGACACCTGTAAAATATGAAATTCAAGGTATTAAATTCAACCCGATGTGTACCTTTATGAAATACTTGCCTTCTGATTATGCATTGAAAAACTTCCGATCCTTTTCATCAGACACTTTCATCACATTAGTGTAAAGTTTTTTTGTAAAATACTGTTTTAAACCTGAACTGTTAAAAAAATGTATTGATTAGATCAATGTATATTTTTTTTATCTTTATTTACCCACTTTCTTGAGATCTAAAAAGCATTCCAAAATAGTGAATATTACTTTTATAATTATGCAAATTTCTATTCATCCATTCCATAATATTTTTTCAAGCCATTCATACATGTAAAAACTGTAATTTGTCAAATAAATATTCACTTCTATATTAAATTGAGACCACTATATACGTCATCACTGTACATCTGTACCTGCTGGTCTTAAATTTAGCAACAGTCTGTTTTTTGTATTTTTTTTGCAGTTTAACCATGACAACATCAAAGGCCGATTTCTTCAGTTTCAAACTATTACTACGTACTAGTACATAGTTTAGGTACTTCTATAATGTAGTAAATAAATACGTAACAGAAAATATCAATATTTATACACCACAGTTCCCAGTTAATTTGGACAACACTGAACCAACAAATCAAATAACAATATTAGAAGTTACAAAAACTATTACAGCAACAAAAAATAAAGCTCCGGGAAAAGATGGCATTCAAGTTATCCTTCTCAAGAAAGGCACTCAGAAATTTTTCAAACATGTAACTGCACTTTTTAACCTATCTCTAAGATCTGGATACATTTCTGTTTCTTGAAAGCAAGCCATCATCTTAATGTTACACAAAGAAGGGAAGCCAGCCAATAAACTGAACAGCCACCATCCAATCAGCCTGACCAGCTGTATAAGCAAAATTTTAGAATGAATAATCAGCGGTCGACCCTATACCTATTTGGAGATGAAGTCGCAATTACCCAAAATCCAAAATGGATTCCATAAATTCAGACAAACAATTTTAGTTTTAATAAGAAAGAATGTACTGTTGCATGATTTCTCTATATTGAGAAAGCATTTGACACTATATGGCATAACGGTCTAAGGTTTCGTATGTCTGAAATGGAACTATCGTGAGGTATTATTCACTGGCTATCAAACTGTCTGGAAAACAGAAAATGTAAAGTAAATGATGGGGGAATCTTCTCGGAGTCTTTTACTACAGAGGCTGGGGTCCCCCAAGGATGGGTAAGTAGCCCTATCCTATTCATTATATATATCAGTAACATACCCCCAAACAATTCAAATCATGGATATTCATCACAATTTGAAGATGAAGTTGTGGTCTGGAAAAGTGCAATGACGCTGTCAATAGCAGCAAAGACAATTGAACAGAAGTGAAGAATATTGTCAAAGATACCATATCAAAATTAATATTCCAAAAATTCAATTGTTAGTCTTTGCAAAATTAACAAAACATAAAAAGAGATCCACCAAAACTATATATGAATGGAACACCTCTCCAGACCATAAAATCAGCCAAATTCCTAGGATTAACCTACGATTCTAAATTAATGTAGGCTAATCATATAAATAATATCAAAGCGAAAGTCTGGCAATGCTCGAATTATGTACAGAGTCTGAAATGTAATAATAACGGAACCTCACCCAACAATATAATTAAAATATACAAACATACATTCGCTCAGTAACAGGATATGTGTGTCTGGTATGGCTAAACATAGCACCACATCACATAAAAAAATTACAAACAATACAAAATTCAATATTAACTACAGCACATAGA
This sequence comes from Limulus polyphemus, assembly GCF_000517525.1. Taxonomy (NCBI): domain Eukaryota; kingdom Metazoa; phylum Arthropoda; class Merostomata; order Xiphosura; family Limulidae; genus Limulus; species Limulus polyphemus. The sequence continues at coordinate 42,545 of NW_013665885.1, forward strand.
GTACTGAGATCCACTTCATGAAATTTCATACACATATGTGCCAACATACAAAAACTTTCTGATGGGATCCTACATAATTTGCTAAATTATTTCATGAAAAATTGGCACAGAAATGACCTATTATGTGAATTAGATCGCTACTACATACATGATAGGGATAGTATTGAGTACCTCTCATAAAAGTACCACATTACAATAGATTAAGATCATTTATATTAATTTTTAAAGCAGCTTTGACAGAATTATTTAGGATGTTTATGAAAATGCTCTCATGAAAATATATTTCTTTTTTTTTTCTAACTTTATTGCCATAATGTGGAACAGCAAATTAACTTGTAATAAAGATAAAAGTGTGTGGAATCAGCATTTTGCTGATTCAAAATGATAAACTGTTAGCCCACTTCGCACTAGAATATTTTATATACAAAATAATGACTAATGATTCAAAACAACCTTGTTCTCCTTTGCCTCTAACAAATAAAATAGCACATTCTGTTAACTTTATTATCCCTTTAAACAGTAAAGACACCCAGTCACTATTATATTTAGTACTCTTCTGATTTCTAATTAATGTCAGAAGTAATGTTTATTTCCATCAACAAAAATTCAGTAGCTTTAATAGGGTAGTGTTGTGGAACTTTGTAGGGAGAAACCCACAGAAAGTTATTGATTATATTTTCAACTTGTTACAGGTTGAAATCCTATACAACAGTTAAGGAGTACTTGCAAAGTTTTTTGGTGTACAAAACTTCAAGATAGCTTTTATATGTGGAAACATCTGTTAGCTGAGTTCTTTCACAGATCTTAAAATATACTGTTGATAAACAGAAACCTTGGCACATGTACATATGTAGATCTTGAAAGTCGAGTAGTTCAAAACTTGAAAATAGAGTTGATAACTGGACCCTAATCATAGCAGAACCGTCTGGAAAATGATCTATAGAAAATAGTACAGCTTATAAAATGAGTCGGATCAACGTAAGCCGGTAAGGCAATCACTGATTGGCATAGCCTTAAGCCAATCCGGAATTATAGATTGTATAGGAATTCTTTTTGGCAGCAAAGGACAGGTTTATGTGTTTTAATAAAGGTGGCTTCCAAAATATAGAGATATAAGGTTTGAGCAATAATTTATGGTTTCATGAAAAAGTTTGGGATTTTTTTTGTAGTTTTTAAATATTTGTTTCATCCATGAAACTGCAAGTTAACTTGTATCCGTTTAAAGCTACAAAAATTTTCTAAAATGAGAAAACATCAGATAAACTTAAATGGGTAACAAAGAAAACTTTATTAAAAGTTTAACAGAGTAAGAAATGTACAACATTTCAGCAAGGTTTTGTTATCATTGGTACAGGTTTACCTAGACACAGAAATATACATACAGAGTATGAAACAAAGAGCTACATGACACGAGATTGTTTAATGATTTAATAAATTTACCTTAACACCCAGATTGTTGCTTTAGAGTAGTATTATGCTGTTCTATTAAAATGGCTTCTTTGATTTCATATTTGTTGAAAGTTGGTTCTTTCTTTAAAATTAAAGTGTGTTTAATAGATATCAAATGGATTTTGAGTTGTAGTTGTTGTTAATGTTTTTTTTTTTTTAATCATTAAACCAGATAAGCTTAGTTTGGTTTGGTGAGTATGGTAAGTGACACATCATTCTAATTCCTCAAATTCTTATTTATTGAATATTATTTTTCTGCTTATCCCATTCAAAGAACATACATAAGTTTTAATTGGCTAACTGGCTACTTAATTATTTCTAATTACAGTCATGATATGTTTTAAATAAAGCATCAGTTAACGTAACCTGCATCCTATATATTCAACTCTTACACCACAGCATGTAAGTATGAAAACATTTTGGTGAACAAATAAATTTCTTTTTAATCTTTCTAAGAAAATACATTATTTGTTTCACACAACATTTCTCTTTTCCTTTAATTTCATGCTGTCTTAGCCATCCTCAAGTTTAAACATTAAATCCAATAAATAAATAAGAAAACATGAACTAGGTGTTTCTCTATAGTATGTTACAGTTTTTGCATAAAAATATGCTTCATGGTATTATGAGTAAACAGTAAGGGCAAGCACTAACTACTGTTTAACATCATTTTTAACATACTGTGCAATATAGTGTACTTAATGAGGTATTTCAACAGTAAGGTATATAATCTTATTACATAATTAAACCCTTTAACATAGAAATGCTTAAGCATATCAGAATTAATCCCTTTATATGTATGTTTTTTTATGTTTTTGTGTTTAAATGTTTTCTTTTGATTTTATGAAATGGTAATATTTCATGATGAATACAGTTTAAATGTTTTATAAACATATATAACACATTTGGTCAAACATTACTACTAAAATTAAATCATACAGAAAACTTGACATACGTGTGTGAAACACTTCTTAGTTTTACATTATTACTTTAAATGAAACATTTTTAACTTTGCTTAGAAAATTTTAAATGGACAACTTATTCTGATTGAATACACTCTTATGATTTCAACCAAAGGTGAAGTATTTTTTAATATTTGAAAATAAGTAAGATATTTTATTTTTACAAAATAGAACAACTGAAATAAAATACATTCTCAAAGCTTAATGTAATCACCTGTAGCGTGATGTAAGTTCATCTCCAACAGCAGACTCTAAGACAACCTTGACTTTGAAGATGTCATCGTTTTGACTATTTTTTCACTTTCATCAAATCCAATGTTGTTGTCAGAAATCTGAAGAGGTTTCTATTAGCAGAAAATCTTCCTCCATTGGCTCCTTATTGGCCACTGTGAAATCCACGGTTGCTGAAGTCTTGAATAATTGTATTAGACTGTTGTGAAAAACAGTAATAACAGCATAATAATACACACATTATTGAAGTAGCAGCAAACACACAAATAAAGCCTTTATTTTATATGATTTGTTAACTCTAACCATTTGTGCATTATGATGATGATGTGTTATTACTGTTTTTTATGAATTCGTACATTTCTGGTATTGAGTTCACAGCTGCATAACAAACTTCAAAACTTGAGTAAAAAATATAAAATTTTCTAATTGTGTTTAAACAAAAAAATATTTGAGGATTGAAGTTGTAGTATTTACTAGCATAAAATACCCATGCTCCACTGCAGGATTCTAAGGTCCCCTTGTGATTCACAGAGGCCTCAATGTACCAGTCAGGCATCTCCATTATCTTAATTACTTCTTTAGCTACCCCAATGTGCAAATTCTTTAATTGATATGTCTGTTGCCATTTTCTGAACTAAATTCAATTCAACTCTTTTTAAAAGCAAATGGTTTTAATTTAGCTTCTCAGATTTGTTTATTTTTTTCCTGTGTTTTTATTTGAATTCTTTTCATTCTCCAAATTATCTAATATTTTTTTTATTCATATTTCTCTTCCCATTGTTTCTTGCCATTTCCAAAATCTAGTTCATTTCAACTTTTTTTTAATTCTTAGATTTGTATTTTTCTTCATATGTTTGTGTTCAAAGAGAGTATTTGTTCATTCAGTAACTGAGAATTAGAAAAAAATGTGTTATTTTTCTGTAGACCTTCAGGAAACAGAATTATGGGGCTTAAGGGCTATATGGCAAAGAATTGGCCAAACGTTTTTTTTAGTCAAATTTTAAGAAATAACTCCCAGGTGCACACCCTCAGAATCCTATTAGTATGCATGCAAAGTTTCAGGTCTCAAGGTTCTTTCTTCTTGGAGCTATGGTATGGTGGTCACACACACACACACACACACACATAGACAGATTCTTTTATTATTATAGGTATAACATTTACTTAGTGTGTTTCAAAAGAAAAATGTTCTTACTGTTATGTCTGAGCAGCTCTAAAGAGTGATTTTATTACTATAGTTCAGTACAGTTGTGATAGAGATTTGGGATTGATAACCCCAAGTGCTTAGAAATTAAATAATTTTCCTTTGCTTGTGGTGTATGACATATCAGAAAATACTTTGAGAAAAAGGTAATAATGATAAATTTTGGGAACCAATAGATTCACAAAAGAAGAATTTGTAGTGAGTATCAATAGATCTCATGTCCAAGAACTTACTATGGAGGGAAAATGGAAGTACTCTGAGAAAACCTCGACCCTTGCTGGTTGGTTGCTGAAAATTCTACTTGAACATTGCCAAAGCTGAAATTTGAATTGGGAGAAAAATAGTTAATTCAAAATTACTATAGTATATCACTGCATTTACAGTATGTTTTTGCTGCTGTACTTATTTGCTGCTAAGTGGTGTGTAATGGTAATTTTTGTTTATTGTCTTACAGTCATAAAATTAATGCTACTATATTAACATAGCTTTATTTATGATTGTGGGAAAATGCTTTTGTGTTAATATTACTTGCTGCTTTTAATTATTAACCAGGTTAAAATAGTTTAGAGGAAATTGAGGTTGATGATTAAGTTATATAGTGATGTGTATTTTTACCAAGATGCAGGAATAATGGCTCAGAATGGAGATTGAGGCAATAGAGGGTTACATTTAGGGATTTTTTTTATTTTTTTATTTTGTAAAAAAGAGGTGCATAATTTAATAGTGCCAATGATGGTGTTTAGATAACAGATGAGGGTGTAGACTGGAAGGCAATATGCTGTTCTAATTGTTGAATGTTGTTCACTTTGTAACTTGTATAAATAACCTGGCATATAACATGTTATCACATTTCTGTATTCTAAAAGAGACTAAATGTAGACTATATAAGTGAGCATAACTGAATGTGAATTATGACCATTATCAGGATGTTTGATTTTATGAAGGTAGCTTATTCATTGACACACTCTCTGACTGATTATATTAAAATGGTTATTTTGTGTGAGCTGATTATTTAATATTATCCCTACAAAGGAAATAATATTGGGGAGGGTTATCTGTATGTCATAGAGTTTTAATTTAAGATAAGGTAGTTTCTTGAATTTCCAGTTAATACTTTTCCAAAAATTACTGTTCGTGTTTTGTTAAGGTTTAGTGCTACTCACCAGATATGCCAAGTGTTAACATGATCAAAAGAAGTTCTGAACTGTTGGTGCAGCAACTACAGGATAATGTGATGAGCAACAGATAGCTGTGTTATCAGTATACTAAGATGTGTTAATCTTAAAGTCAGAAACAGGATGTCATTAATAAAGATAATGTACAATAAAAGACTGAGTACTGAGCCTTTCATCTTTTCTGCATGTAGTGGGAATGAGTTAGAGATCATATTTTTTACTTTAATTTGAGCAGATCAGTTAGAAAGAAACTAGGAAACCTACAAATCAAAGAAGTAGATATACTGTAGTTTGAGATTTTGTTCCTTAACCCATAATGCTAAACAAATTCATACTAATAATAAATGACCTTATAACAACAAATTTATTTTTGTTTAATTGGACACTCAACCTTTAGCTTTACAGCTTCTTCAGGAGTATCCCATTAAAATACAAATAACTGAGGGGTTTTAGTGGAACACTCCTGAAGAAGCTCTAAAGCAAAATGTTGAGTGTCCAGTTAAAGAAAATTCTAGCTGTATGTGTGAGAAGAGGTAAGATACCATATCAGAAGTTATAACAGTCAATGTCTTTAGGGAGCCAACCCCTATGTTATGTATGAAGTGAAGGAGTAAAAAAACATCAATACAGATAATATTAAATTTTATTACACACACTTGTGGTATAAAGTTTATTTAAAGTGACGTTTTAGACATATATGTTTTATTTGAAAAGGCTGCTTTTCTACTGGTAAAATTTTATATGCACTTAGTTGGGGTTTATGTCTTAGTCTAGGCATATATTTGCCCATTTCTGTGCATTATATATAGAGAATTTAGTTACACAGAAATTATAAATGCTCACTATTTTCTCAAACAAATCTCCATAACAATCTCCAGCTGCAGCTTAACATTTTACGTCTCGAATTAATGCGACCAAATATTCAATAGCTACAGTAAACCATCATCAACCGTATCAGCTAGCTACTAGCTATGTTTATTATCACTACAATGTATCAAGTAATCCTTTGTCGATAGTTGAGCATATAAAAAGCCAGCAAACAAGATAAATAAAAAATTTAAAAACCTGCAAATATGGATCATGAAAAAAGTAAGGAAACAAGGCTAGAGATTCTGTAGGCATTACTTACTTAGGTAGTTCTAGGTAACAGCATGGAACCAAAATAGGGGTTTGTAGTTTAAGTAAATAATGTTTACACTACCTCCAGCCATGTTTGCTTACTTTTTTTACGATCTCTATTTGCATGTTTTTATTTATTTTGTGTTCTATATTATGATGAAGTGGGGTTATAAATAGACTTGAATCTTTGGCAGAAAAAAGCTGGTTTTTGCTATTATTTTAACTATTAATGAGAGGTTTAAAAGACATCATGGGTGGCTGTAAATAAACAGCATGGGAATCATTTCTTGAATATGTGTTTGTGAATTTCTTATGTTAGTTGATAGGTTCCATGATTTAAGATTACATTTTATAGTGTGGATGGGAATAAAATTTTTATTTCAATTTCAGGTAATTTACTACATGTCCCCAGATTAACACATTCCAGACAGTGCCCTATCTAGAAACATACCCTGCATGACCCATCCCTTTATTGGGTTTTCTCTCAACCCGGGCAAAGAGATCGTCCTTGCCTTAATCATGAACTCACATGGTTTGGCATCCTTTTTCTTGGCACATCCTAAGTCTACTTTGGACTGGATAGCCTGGCTCAACAGTGAAGTCGTCGAGATCTTGAGTTCTGTGATATCTGGAGTTTTCAAAGCAACTTACCCCCTCATCCAGGAGAGGTTTTTTTTGTTTTGTTTTTTCATGGAGGTTGGTTGTCTCTTCACCAGTGCATAAAGTGACTACCATCGACTGTATTTCCCTTCTCCAACTTTGTAGGGAGAAGGGGACACATATTGTATCATTCGATAGTGATACAGATTGCTGAGATAGATTTCTTTCACCCACTTTGCCTCCTTCCTTGTTTGTGGGTCGACTGGACACCTTTTTTAAGAATGGTTACCTAGCCCACAAGGCACTGATCTTAGCATTGGTGAGTGCTTATCCTTCTCACCTGATAGTGAGTCAGCTTGTAGTGGTGTAGCTCATTCACTTCAGTGTCTTTTGTCTGTGATATTCCATCACGTGGGATACACTACTAAGGTTTAGCCTTAGGGGAACAATTTTGCAAAGCCTTCTTGGTGACCCAGATGGCCTATTCCTCTATCTCCTGAGTTGGCAACAACAGAAATATGGCCTGCAGTGATACTTACAGTAATAGCGAAAATGACACATACAGGAGAAAGCTTCTTCTGAATCCAGTCACTGTACATACTTGCCACCCTCCCCTAGCTTGTGACTTATCCTTCAACAAATCATACATCCTTTGGCATGTAGAAAGTACCATCTCCATTAATGCTCTCCGTACACTTACTGTCGTCCTAATAAGCTATTATGGTTTTCTGCCCATTTCACCAGTACTTCACCCCCACAACAGAGAGATCCTGGTCTCAGCATTAAAGTTGTCACACCTTCCTTCTCTACTCTGTTGTATCATGAGGATTTTCACTTTAGCAGAGAAGCCTGGGTCCAGAAAAACAGGAGAATTGCAGATCTCATATGGACGTGTTTCTTAAAGGGTGTGATAGATGAGCCATGAAGAATGAGACTGACACAGCTTTCACACACAATGCAAATGCTTTATGAAAGTCCACCACAGGTTACAGCAGAGCAAGTGATAGCCTAGGCGTAAAAAAGAAGAGTATGGCTAGCCAGAGCACCAAAGACTATTAAGCCAAAACCTCAGTTAGTACGTTTTCTTCCCCTTGTAACCTAGACTATCATATACCTCAGAGAAAAAATAATGCTAAATATACTAAACAAACTCACTGTTCACTCGCAGGCAAACTCTCTTATTCAGTTAACCAACTTACGGGAAAATCTACCAGCCTGTACAAGTAAAAGTAGAAGTTAATTCTATTGTTACCAAAAAGAGAACTTGCAACATTCTAAAAGGTAAAACTATACAAAATAATACACTAACTATGCTACCACAGAAGAAAGTGAGAACTTTTAACAGTTCTCACTAATTTAACTCAACTCTCAACTCAAGTAAAGCATATGCACAACTGGTAAACATCAGTGTAGAACTTTCCTAAATTCTAACACAAATTATAAGGCAAATCTTGCTTAAAGTCTCGTAATATCTGTTCTAAGCCTGTAGAAATCTCTCAAAAAGCAAGTATGTAAAATCTACTCAGTTTCTCAAAATCTGTAAAAGTCTGTTCTTGGTCTGCAACTCGTTCAAATATTGCAATAAACTAGTTTCTTACATAATAAAGCAGTAAATTGATTTCTGTTATATCAGGCAGTATAGAACATAGAAGAGTTCGCCTGCAACTATTTTTTGGTTCGCCAACAAAAATAACTAAGGTCGCAACATTATTATTCTTGCAAGAGAATTAGACAAGAATATGTATACTTAAAATCATAAATAATATTCAACGTTAACTGGTACACAATTAAAAACATTTTTTGTGTACCAGTTTAACGTTGAATATTATTTATGATGTTAACTTTATACACAAGTGCCAAAATACTATAATTAATATGTATACTGTTACGACAGCGGAAGTCACGTGACTCTGGTAGCACGTGATAAGTGTCTAGAAGATTTGTGAAGACCCTAGTGGAGAGGATCATTCCGAACTGGAGTAGCAGAGAGGGAGATTGAAGTTATAGACAACCACTGTAAGTAAAGTGCGTGAATCGTTCGTTGTGAATTATAGCGTGTGTTGAAGTTAAAATGACTGTGGAAATTAAGAGTATTGCAAAGTTGAATTGAGAAAGAAAAAACTAGTTTTATTTAAGAAAGGACTTGTATCACAGAAGTTTCTCGGAAAGAATTTCTACGGAAAATTAACAAACGAACACAAAGACGTAACAAATTGGTGTCAGAGAGTGGAACGGAAAAGAAAAAAATGGAAACGAGAAGTGGCAAATCAAACTACAGCTTAGCAGATTTGATGGCAGCAATACAAGAACAGCAAAAGAAACAAGAAGAGAGATTACAACAGTTGTTGGAGGAAAAGAAACAAGAACAGCAAAAGAAACAAGCAGAGAGATTACAACAGTTGTTGGGGGAAAAAGAAAATAAACAAGAAGAACGAGAAAATAAACAAGAAGAGAGATTACAGCAGTTGTTGGATGAAAAAGAAAAGAAACAAGAAGAGAGACTACACCAGTGGCAACTGGAACAAGAAAGGAAACAAGAAGTACATAAGAAAGGTTAGTAAATTTCAAAGTGAATACATTAAAACTTGATTTATTGTCTTTTACACAAGGAGGATACATTAACCATCGACTTAATCAGACCCAGACAACAGCAATTCATAATAATATCATGTCCTGAAAACTAACAAAGAAACGCTTCTTGATATAATAACTGCCAGACTCATGAACAGTCAAAGTGACCCCTTTGAATGTGCAAAACAAACCAAGATGGACGATTTTTTATGAAATTTATTTTGTCAGTTTGTAATATTTTATATGTATGTAATAGAAATGTGATACATGGGTGTTTATGAAATAAATGTGATTGATGAATAAAATATTTTACATAAAACAAAATAATTTTAAGTTATCTTTATTGAACTGTTATCCATCATAACTATTATTATACAGTGTATCAATTTGCTACATTATCTGACTACCTATACAGTATATAAACCATTATGCTCAACCCCCAGGAATAACAACTGGCACAGCTTGAACTCGGTCGGCAGTTATCTGGTTATTGATCCTTTGAAGAACGACTTCATTGTCAGATGCGACTTTTTTTTTTTATCATAGTAGATAGGTAGGTCGTATCTAAAAGGGACTACTGTATTTCTATAAAACAAAAACGCCAGGGACTTGGTTATTTAATGTAAAAGATGAACTAACTTTATTAGCAGTATACCCTAAATCAAATGTGCATCAATTTGATTACCATACTAAACTACTTATGGTGAGAGATAGTGGATACCTGAGACTAGCTAGAAATTGTTTGACACATGGCCAGGGGATAACATTACCCTCAAATTTGAAGAGTGAAACTAAGTATACAGGAGCTCGGTTAAATGTGAAAATTCCAGATTTTCAAGAACTATTAACTATGAAAGAATCACAGTTAATTCAAAGTATAAATGTGGAGGCAGATATTAAAGAACTGGCATATATATTACACGAAACTCACAAATTGCCCCCTAAGAAAGCATGGTTAAGTATTAAGAAATTTCAACAGCATGTAGATTGTTTACGAGCTACAACAGAAAGACAGAGGTTAGATAAATGGAAAATAATATCTAATTCAGTGATGACAGAATTATGCTTAGTAGTGGTACTAATAAGTATAATATTATTTAATAAACAAGACAAATTGGCTTGAATAAAGTTGTGGACATTGGATGGGCTGTGCAAATTCAAAAAGAATAAAAGAACAGAGCCTGGCAACAGAAGGTTGTCCTATTCAAAGATTACTAAAGTGGTTGAATTAAATGACAGTGACCCATCTAACTAGGACATAGATTGATTGTATAGACTGATGACAAAATTATGTTTGGCTAATAAATCTATGAGGTTAGTGAATTTATAAAGTGAACATTACAAAGCAAAGTAGTTACAAAGCATTAAGTAGTTAACCAATGATAACAAAAGTTCCAGAATCGATGTTACTGGAACGAGAAAAGTTAATGCAATCGGAAACGAGAGATAGTCAACAATACAACGAGAGTTAAGTGTGTGATGAAAGACATATCGACTAAAATAAGAACAAGTTCTTGACAAGAAAGTCAGAGTAACTCAAACGCATGTGAATGTGGAAGATAACGGGAGAGGAAAACCAGATTTGAGTATGGAATACCATGTTGACAACATTGTGATAAAAAAACCTAACCCTATGTACTGTGATTACAGGAAAGAATGAGCAACAATCATCAAGGTTGGGGGTTTCTGGGTAGCTGAAACTTATATTATAAAAGAACTAGCTGTAATGGGTTGTTACGCAGGATGGGTCGACAATTACAGTTTCAGACCCCATTTTCCCCATGAAATGTTAAATGAGGACGACATGCATCATGTGAATTGTGTGCAATGTATTTAGATCTGTTTGAGTGAGATGAAGGACAATATTCATTCCAACAACTGATAAACATTTGTAGAGGCATTTCTCAAAGCTACACTAAATTGTATACCAAGGAGATAGAAAGGCTAGAATGATATTCCATATTAGGGAACAACCATGTATTAATGTGGAAAACTACAGATCTTCAGAGTATAGGCATGTGATGAGCTATGAAGTGCTGTGTGATTATCATCCTGATCTTGGAAAACATTGTGCAAAATAGAAAGCATGTGTGTTGTATATTTGGATGATTAACAGTGACAATAGCGTGTTCTATGGATTTAGTGGCGAGTTCCAGATTGTGCACCTCCAGATGATAAAGAGATGACAAAGCCAAGATGAGAAGAGAAGACCTCCGTCGATTGTTAATGATGGTCTTCAACTTGCTGTATTCAATTATTTTGTGTTGATATATGGTATAATTGGCTTAATATCCAATTTTCTTATTTTATAATATATATTTTGAGTAGTATAGATAAAGAACCTATTATGAAATGTAATACTACATAATCAAGGTGTAGAGTACAATAACATATTAGTACATGAATTATTTATGGTAACCTATTTTTGAATCTATATAACCAGTACTGTATTAATGGTTAAGGGTCAATGTATATTGTAGATATGCTTATATATGACTTTATTAATTGATGAATATGATGAGAGACGAATTATATCAATGTGTAATAATAAGGATAAATTGTTTAGAAAAATAGTAGAGATCTAGAGAAAAGTTAATGTCAAAAGGTTGTTAATGGAAGAGATGTTGTAAGCATTAGTCAATATGAGAGAGATTAGATAGTGAAACTCTTATCAAAAATAAAAATTTCCTGTAAGGAGGGAGGAGAGAAGCATTTGTGAATATTTAAGCAGTTACCACAGTAAAATGATTCAGAAATTAAGAGAAATATGTATAATTTATGCAAGTCTGCACAAGGCACGAATATACATTATAAGAAATTATGTTGTGCAATGCAGAACAAGGACAATTACATAACAATGCTTGCCTAGTAGAGAGAGTAGAATGCTTTCAGAATTAAAAATTAAGAAAATGATAATCACACAATCATGAGGATGTAGGGGTGAATGGCAAGGTATTAGATGGTTAGGGATAGACTTACGACACTGTAGCAAAAAAACAGCTACAGAAAAGTTTATGTTAAAGGGTGGAGTCGACACTTTGATGTAGGATTATTATCAAGAGAAACAAGGAGTAGCACAATTAAAGAGGCTGCCGATTTATTGACCCTAGCTATAACCAATCATTAGAGAGTTTGATATTGGTTCTGGGAAGTCCCAGGAGTTTGCAGAAATTGTCCAATGAAATGTCAGATTTACTTGTAGGTAGATTTGAATACTATTTGGGCACTCACAAGAGTAAGAAAAATGAGTATAAAAACACATTTTGATTTGAAAAGTCAGTCTCCCAACAAAGAAATCAGTCTCCCTGAAGCTGAAAAATGAGTTCCCATGATGCTGAAGTCTGCAGAAGATGTTGAAGCTTTCAAGCCTGCAAAGAAGCCAGAACACCATTTCAACCTTGATGTAAGTTACTATTGGTATTTCTCTCAACTTGAGTAACATAGTTAAGAAACTTATGTAAAAAAGAGTATAATGTTATAAAGGTTGGAATATGTCAGAATATCTGACTACTAACAGTTTAATCAAGAAACCTCTTAGAATCATAGAGGATTTGATGAGAATTGTAATGGAGTTGATTAACAAACTTTTGTATGTGAAAGTTGTAAGTTGAAATATCTATGTTATATTAAAACTTGATGTGTTTTTTGGAACCTCATTTTTAGTCCATTCTTTATTCTAACTGTAAACTTCCTCAAGTTAGTGACTTGTGTACTCCACTCATAACCATATTTCTGGATTTAATACAAATCTATTGTGACTGGTAGTAAAGTTGAGCACCAACAAGTAGCTTACATGCTCACCTGTTACATGAGTGATAAAGTTTCAGTGTATCAACATGTAACTCATAATTCACTTCAATGAGCTGCTGGCAGACAAAATATGGAAAATATGAAAAATATGAAACTACAACTGAGTTGTTTTCATGCTGCACATGCATACCACAATCATACCATGCCACTCTACTCATTTGCTTTTGTGGTAATTCATGCATATAAACTACTGCAGATACAACCATCCAAAATATTCCATTCCAGTAAAGGCTGTGGTGTTTCTGCACTGGTAGAGAACCACACACCAGGATCCACAAGGAGCTGTACTTCTCATCCAAACATCATAAGATGAAGGATCACACACTAGGATCCACAAGGAGCTGTATTTCTTGTCCAAACATCATGAGACGTAACAAAAAATCAGTCTACTGTTGCTCAGCTTAATAAGTTTGACAGAGTCTACCACTCTTTCAGCCAAACGATCAAACTGAGGATATGGTGAAGTTCACATTTTTACTACATCTAAAACTGGGCACAACTCTGCAAACAACTGGCTGTTAAAGTTAATTCCTTGATCTTGCTAGGTGTGCCAAAGTAGAAAATCCATTTTCAGCCAAAACATCTGTGATGGATTGTGCTAATATATCAGCCAATGAATAACCTTCAGCACACTTGATGAAGTAATCAATAAAAATCAGCATATGCCAATTAGCTCTTTCAGTTTTGGTCAAAGATACAGCTATATTTAGGATAATACTCTCGGGAGAACTTACAACTTTGTAATGGGGTTTCCCTGATGTGGCTGCTTTTCCTTTGGGCAACACACTTGGTATATTGTATACCCCCATTGCTTAGCATCTTGCCATGAATGTGGCCAGGAAAGAAGAAAACCTTTTAAATATTTCCAGTAGTGTGCAACCTTCCAGGTGCCATCTATTGATTGCAATATGCTAAGGTGAAGTATTTTATTCCCTTGAGCTTTCCAGAACACTAGCGGCATCACAGGTTGGCTACCACATCTCAAGATTACAACATGCCATCCTGCACTCATAATTGATCATAAAAATGCTAGCTAAGGCGTATCAGTACTATGTTCACCAACTTATAATTGGTAAAGCACTACTTTGCCGTACAACAAGCTATGTATGGGTCCTTCAGCTTTTCTAAGTTTCTGCCCAGTCACTCATGGTGTCTATCAACACAGAATTATCATTAATCAACTAACTGTGTACTTTTTACCACTGCTCCTGCAATGGCTTTAACCATTTTTGAGCTGGTGTCTGTCAGGTGTTATGTATTTATAGTAGGTGTCTGTGATTTATTGGCGATAAATTTCAACAATAAACAAACAGCACACAATCCACTTGTTTTAAAATAATATACTGAAAATGTCAAACATATATACAAATGTTGATTATGCTGTTGGTTTTCACAGTTGTATCCAGAGCTTTAAATAATCGTTTATTTTTCGTTAAAGTCAACACAGATTGGTTCAGTTAATTTAGAACACAACTGACAAGACAAATTATTTCTTATGTACTCTGTTATTACAATACAATTTGTGATGATTTCACTTTAAAAATTGCCACTATACACTCTTTATGGCTACACCCACAATCACACAGTCTAGATCTATCTAACTATATATATTTAACTAACTACATTTTGGATGCATACTTATAACCTGACAGAGTCCTACAATGTTTCACATACTATGATATATTATGATGCAATAATACTCAACTAGAAACTTAGAAAGGTCTAGTAACATGATGCAATAATACAACAATATAGCTACACATTGTATGATTTGTACACAGTTATGTAAGCAAACCTGTGATAAACTATTGTTTCCAAAAATAACTACATTTAAGAGTTGTGCTATACTTAAACTACCTAAATCATAACACTGCATTAAACTTAAACAGTCATATATGTCTAACAATATCAAACCCCTGTTTTTGTTCTTACAATTAAATGCTTAAACAAATTGTACAAAACCAGGAACACACTTTCTACATAACATCTAATTTGTTCATGAAAAAATTTGGTTTAATATGTGTATAATATTGTAGGTAGTGAAATTTGAAATGTAGTTTATAAAAAAAACGTTAAAATATTACCTTTTATTTTAGTGTTTCTATTTGTATTGTGTGCCTCAAATTTAGTAAATGTATTCAAAAGTTATTTTTTCAATAAAATTATAATTGTTGTGTGTCTATTGTTCTAGTAAAAGTACACTAATTTTCTTGTCTATTCATAAAATGTCTTAGGTACAAGGAAAATAATTATTGGAAAATATGACAGGAATAATACTGGATTATTATATTTTATTGATCAGAAAGTACAATTGTATAAATTTACATTGAGCTCTAATCTGTTTTATTTTCATTAATTATTTATAATTGTCATGGAAGTGTACAAGTTTAAATTTAACATCTATGGGTAAATTAAACCAATACATATTATATATACATATATATACAACTAAAAATCATACATCGTATGCATTGAAAATAAACTGCATTACACACACCAAAATGACCAAATTCATGTGTACAGAGTTAATGGAGGCACATG
Organism: Limulus polyphemus; assembly: GCF_000517525.1. Lineage (NCBI taxonomy): Eukaryota > Metazoa > Arthropoda > Merostomata > Xiphosura > Limulidae > Limulus > Limulus polyphemus. Next base: position 58,207 of record NW_013665885.1, read on the forward strand.
TCCCTGCTTGCCCCTTTTGTAAACCCTTGAAAGTTATTTATATGTACTAATTGAAGCAATTACTTAGTCATGTAAATAGCATAAAATGCCAATGACACTAAAAGTATTGACCAGTAGAAACACAACTTGCACTGATTTTCTAGGCAATATTTTTCAAATTATATTTTTTGGTCAAGCTCAATTTTCACTTAAATAATTATCATTTGTTTTCAATTACTAAGTAGTTATTGTACTTGTATGTGCTGTTTCTGTAATGATAACTTTACTAATACACAAAAATAAAAAAAAAGATCTTGTGCCATCTGAATAGTTTGCTGTCACAAAACTCCTTAGCTTATGGACTTGCTAACCCTAAATATCCTTACCTGATGTATTCTCACAGAAGAATAATCTTGTAGCTTTCAGGCATAATATAATGCTGAAAAATTATCTCAAATGAAAAAAGCTTTAAAAACCTTCCCAGGTTTGAGGCTTGTTCCTAGTTTTGGAAACTTATTATTATAATCCTTTGGGATGAAAAGAAAAATATAAGGGATTGATCAAAGCAGAAAAAAAAAAAATTTTTTCTTTGCATATTACAATAATTAAATTTTGTAAAATTACAAATTATCAATTCTAAAATATTTCCAAGTACAAAATAAGTACTTTGATAAGCAATTGTGCATTTGGCACAATAAAGTACTCACTGCTGCATGATGTTCAGAGTCTGGACATTCAATGAATGCACATGCTCTCATGTACTGATACGATAATCCAGCAGAATTTCCATGCTGCTGACCTGGGTAGTGTTCTGCAACAAAATTATAGTCTTGCCACATTTTTATACAACATGCAGTTGTACCTTCTTGGTCCTTGAAATTCATTAATTATTTCAGTGATACATGGTCCACTTAAATGTTGAACTCCCTACTTTAGGAATAGTGGTTGTAATGTTTGAAAAATACTACAACTGCAAGCAGTTCTTTCTTTACCATACAGTAACTTACCAATATTCAGGAGCCAGATCCTTTGCAATAAAAAAATGAGTACCTTAAAAACATCTATACATTCTTATGTGCTCAGTAAAGGAAAGATGCCAATAAGCATTACTGATTCACCCAGCTGAAGTCCACATAGAACCTTGGCACTCATTCATTCTGAATATCACATCAATGGAGATAAACATACACTCTCTAAGGGTTGTATTATTCTGTTCTTCAACATTACCTCTGATGCTTCATGAAAGCCTGCACAGTTTTATTGGAAGCATGTTGCCTGTGTTTGACCCAAATGAATACATCAGCAAACTTCCAGAGCAATTCACTAATTCACATTTTTGTGTTGAGTTCAGATTGTTTGAATCACTCTCATCTAAAGAATTCAGATGCTCTGGAAGGTGCACATTCATTCATAAGCATGATACAGTAGCTTTTTGACTAGTTCGTATTTTATTCAGATATATTTTTCAAATTTTTGTGCAGGTGTTCTGAATGTAATTTGACATTTTTTTATCCAAATGTGGAAAAGTTGTAAATGTGTACTAATCCTTTTATTCGGATAAAGCTTGCATGTACCATCAATTAGTTTGCTGTTTGTTTACTGAATTTTGTGCAAAGCTATACAAACTGACTGAACATCCCAAAACTTAACAGTGGTCTCTTTGGGCCACCAAAGCATTCCTTAACAGGGCAAGTAAGCAAGGCACTGGTTTGAGTCACTTATGGGCAAGAAGAATTGTGAATTGTATATGATGGGTGAAGTTCATTGCAAAATGCTGTAACACTGTGTTGCAACTGAATGGATTTTGGAATCAGTCAGGAGCCTTGTAGATCAGTAAGACACACTGATAATACTCTAAGACCATGTCCAGTGGCTGAAGTCAATGTGTAGCCCTATATATCACATCATTACAATAATGCTCAATGCACTGTCATGTTATCCTACATAAGACTTTGCCCATTGATCTCACATTAATCAGGAATTACACATCTCCAGACTTATGAAGACCATGTCTGGCAGCTGAGTTCAATGCAGAATGTGATAACCATGCCTCTCCTTATACATGCCATTATTATGATGATGTGCAACTAAGCATTCTGCACAATACTTTGTCCAAGGATGCCACATTTGCAAGGGTGTGAGTGTACATCTCTGGTCTCATGGAAGATGAAAGACACCATTGAATAATAATGGCTTCTCAGCTACACTGTGTTGCAACTGATTGGATTTTGGAGGGCCCTATAAAAATTTGACATCTTATGTGGATAGTTAAAAGAGAATACATGGGAAGGCATTCCCAACTATGTCTACAACAGAATGTGATGAGATACTTATCAACAAGTTCAGTGAAGGGCTACTGAGCAAACAAATGTGGCATCAGATAGGACTGAGAGACTTTTTTCATGGAATCAATTTCTGTAGTGACATGGTTTGAAGTGGTCACATTGAACTGTGGCCTGAAGCATAAAAACTAGAAGCTGTAGCAACTGAAACTGTATAGTTGGTTCTGAGACAGCCTCCAGAGTCTGTGATGACTCCAAAGCTCAAATGAAATGTCAATCATCAGTTCTTGTGCAGCAAATGCCACAATGCACATGAGACACTGTCTTGTACTTGCAGACTGCACTAGATCTAATTGAGCACAGGTTTTGTAACCAATACTATTCTATATCTATAGATATTCAGCTTCCAACTGGAATAGGTATCGGTATAACAAATGCAGAAGTGACAAGCTAAATATATTTTAAGCTAGTTATAGAGAGGTGAAATTCCTAATTACTTCAATCACTACAACTATACAAACACCAACAGAATTTAAAACTTTTCACAGTGGTGAAATAATGGTCTCATACCAGCTTTCACAAACTAGTTGAATTATATTATTACAGTAATCATGCTATACTTTAGTATTTTAAAAGTCACAGTACTGACTTACAAACATGTTAATTGCTAAAATTTCATAAAATTAGAAATGCCCAATTAAAGGAACAATTATTAAAACTTTTTGACTCCTTGTACAAAGATGGATAATAATAACAATAGTATAGGCAAGATATTCCTCAACTGCAGGTTGTAACCCAATGAGCATTTATGAGAGGGTACAATGAGGGATTGCAAAAAAGTTGGACAAATTAAACAAATTTATTTGATATTGTTTTGTAAATAGTAATATTTTCTCAAATTCTTAAAGCTACACAAATCCATCCCTAATTTTGAGCTAATACAATTGAGGGAAGGAAGCTGGTCTACAACACCTACTGTCAACTACTCTTGTTTGACTGAATACTGAAATTTGACTATCACTCTTATAGTACACCAAGAATCCCAAAGTATGGAGTGCATTTCTGCAGTAGTGGAATATGAACCATAAATACTAATATTCACCTGTAATAGACACACTAGCCACCAGCTATATCTGGCAGTTCTTTGTAGTATTCTAGATGTTTCCTGATGGAAAGTTTTAGTCATGGAATTATTTAAAAATAAACTGTATGCAAATAACTATAATATTCTACTAGTCTTTTTTTTTCTTATTAGTAGTTATTCTCTGTTCATAGTTACCTGACAAATAGGGGACTTGAATGTTCACAAAAAGACAGAAAACGTTTGAAAACCCCTGGTGTAGACCCAATTTCATTTCATTTCTCAAAGCAATAATAATACCACTGCTATGTTGTGGAGAAATAGCTTTGCAGCTTTTCAAAGCATTTTCACCTGAAAGGGCTCAATACAGACCAACAGTTTCCAGGTCACAAATGCCATATGGTATTGTGGTTCAGGCAGGATGAGTTTCACCATTAAGTGGAGTTCCTAGAGCTTATCATCACAGATGTAGCTAGGTAACAACAAAAGAAGAGATACACTTCCTGCAGATGTTACCACATCTGAAAATCTTCACTCATAGGAAGCTATGTAAATGTTTTCAGATAGGAAAAAGTTGGAAGTGGTAGTGGTATTTTCAAAGTTTATTTGTTGTGGTTAGCTTATGTTACTACACACACACACACATATATTAATATGTCAAAAAGGCTAGTCGAACTCTTTGTATGTGTTCAACTTTTATTCCAACTGCGTATACAGGAAAATACCAAAATCTGGTATAATTTTACAATGGGGAGTACTAGAGAGAGTTGTATCTGATAACCTAAGTTCCCCATATCATGCTACAGAGTATTGATGTGGTTGTAATTGCAGTAATGGTTCCATAGAAAGAGGTCAGAAACTTGTAAAGCAGTCAACTGTTCCAGAACCAAGCACAGACCTAATGATTTATAGAGGTTGGCTGAGATGTGGGAGAATGTAAAGAAGCCAACCTCTATAAATCAGTAGGTCTGGTAGAGAGCATCAGGCAAGTGTAACCTCATGATACTCAATGTTTGTATGCAAAGACAGTTCCTATTTCCACAGATGTCAGAATGCCATCTTTGTGCAGTACATGGAAGGTGAGCAGATTTTTTTAAAATTTAGTTTTTAAGATTTTGGACAAATAGCACCCCTCATGTTACAGGTATCAATTAGTTAGCACTTAATAGACAGGCTTCAACTTGAATTACACCCTATGAAAAGCCTGGGTTTTGATTTACTGCAGGTGTGAGGTATGATTTGGTACTTAACTTCTCTTATTTGTGATTAAGATGTTATTACAATTATTTAATGACCACTTTAACAATAAATTTATATATTTACTTCCCATTTTTGTCTGACACCTAGAAAATATGTTTGATCTGAACAATACAACAGAATGTAAGGTTTTATTTCACTTATCAATCACTACTTGTGTCTGCATATCACCAAATGACAGCAGAAGAACTGGAAAAGAAGAATGATTCAGAATGAATTTTAAAGGTATTTTTTTTTTTGTTTAAGTACAAAGCAACACAACAGGCTGTCTATGCAGTGACCACAACAAGTATTGAAATATGATTTTCAGTGTTATAAGCCCTTAGACTTATTGCTGAGCTATAGGGGGACACTTTTAAAGGAGGCTACAGTGAAAGAGTCATAAATGAACCAACATTTGGGGTGTTAACATCCACAACAGTACATCCACTAATATCAGTCACCTGCCTAAAAGATTTATCTTTAGAGATCTGAAAAGATCTTGAGACACATTGTTTGCAACTATTCTATACCTGAAAAGAAATCTATTGCCATCCTGAGAAATTAGGTAAGTATTATTCCTTTAAAGGTGTAAATAGTTCTTCAGATATCTGTATACGATATTGGTAACATAATTATCAGGGTAGCTAATCATCCATACGTTAATGGACAAAAAAAGTCACATTTTAACCTTCTCTGTAAACCCATAAATAGCAAAAAAAAAAAGTTTTGTTTTAATGTTTTCAGTCAAGAAAAAAGGCCACATTGCTAATATCTCATCTTTTAATATTTTCAGGAAAACCATACATTTTGGTACAGAAAAAAAAGGACTAATTTTACAAAAATGCACACATATATTAAACTCAAATAGCAGGTGTGATGACATAATTTCAGGAGATAAATATATCAGAAAAAAAAAAATTGTTATTCACTTAATGAGAAAATATTCTATTGATTTTTAAATACATTTCGTGCTTTTGTTTTAATTACATCACATCAATTAATGATTCTAAACATTAATTCATTTGTAGTATCCCAAAAAATATGCAAGTGCTGAACAAAAAGTTTAATTTCAATAAGTATGATTAAAATGTTAAATCTAAAAAACAGAAGGTTTGTGGACATTCACGAGTTTCACTTGAACCTTTATGTCTAAACAAGTTTCTCTTTCTTGTTGAATCTGCTGACAAACATCTGCATTTTTCAGCTGTAAAACAATAAGCAGAAACATAGACCAAAACTAAATCATCTCTAACAATAAGCATAAGCACACCTAAAAGTGTATATAATATGTAAATTGTCATCTTGTATTTTAAAGGTCAGCTAATTATTTTCAAACAAACATTCTATATGCATAACCATATATATTTAAAAATTTTTTATATATCGAATACCTTTTGAAATCCATCTTTAATAATTTAGTATTAATCCTCAAAAAATCAAATATTCAACAAACAGTACAATCAATACTAATATACACTATTTTACCAATAATGCATCCAATATTTTCAGGAACAATTCTTCTAGTAATAACATGAAAATCACTTAGAAGATCATGTGAGGAAATATTAAAGATATCTTACCTCTAGTTCCTGATTTTCTTTTATTAAGTCTTCTAACATTTGTTGCAAATACTCCTCATCCTTTTCATAGTTAAAGAGCATGAATATGAAAGACAACTCAGGGAACAAAAGTGAATTATAATTATTTAGTGAATTTATAATTATTATAAATAATAAACATAACCTTAAAAATCATTGCACCATGTCCATTGTTTAATAAATACTTTATTGCTAAACCATTTAACAAAAGGATACAGTTTCACTACTGCTGTCAGTTTCTGAGCTACTGTTCTCAGATGACCCAAATGAGTACTGATGGTATCTTCAATATCACAATATTAAAACAGAAAAGAACAAAGTCATATTAAAGAAGCTAGTTTTTTATCATTGATACATTTACTGTTCATAATCACTGTAATGGTTGATTATCCAAAAATATCACTAAGTCATCAGTAGTGAGAAATGAAAGCCAGCTCCTATAATTAACACATATCATATTTTGAATGAAACATGTTTCAAATGCACAAATACTGATGATAAACATCAACTACAAAAAAACAGCATTTAAAATTCTACACCAGAATACTACATATGTGGTATTCTAAGCCTTAACTTTGTAAAACATTACAAAAGTTATATGTTCCTTACAAACTGGATGTTTGTGGACCTAGTATCCAGAAGGACAATTGTAGTGATTTGTTGCAGGTGTAAAGGAGACAAGACTTGGTGTGAAAACAGACAAGTAGAAAAAACATGTTATTAACAAAGGAAACTGAATAATAAGAGGCAAGCTGCTAGCCATCTATGTGGTATTTTATCCTGGATTTAGTTATGAACATAAAAGTAACTTGTATTTAAGTTAAAAATAAGCAGAAACTGTATATAGCAAATGTGAATCAAAATGAACTTGTAAATAGATATAAAACTAATGATGATGATGTACTCAAATAAAAAAAGGCATATGATCAGCAGATACAGAAAACCAAGATAAAATTTACACAGTAGGTCAGAAACAAATCTCTTTAAAATGACAAAACTGCATTTACATTCATAATTTCTTTGTAGCTCATCAATTGGAACACTCTCCACATGAAATTTGTGAAGGAGTCTACATAAAAAAGTCAATGAAGGACGAATACTACACAACTATCCTACAAACCAGCAGATGCATTTTGTGGTCAGAACCTACCACTACAGAAAGTAATGCCCAAGACTAATTTAACATATAGCCTCAGCCAAATATATTACGTCCAAATTAGAGCTTAAAACAAAATTTAAGTAAGAAATATATACTACAGGAGAGCAAAGTACATGGTATTTTGATATCAATACTCCCTTATCTTAGGCTTGTTTTCACACTGACATTAAATGCAATATCAGTTTAAAATCTTATACTGAATTCCACAGTAATGGCATGAAAATAGCAACCCTTGATCTGACTGGATACAAACAACAAAAAACAGCATGAGTGTCACAACATTACAATACACCACATGTGGATGAGACCAACAGACAAACATTCAAATAATTATATACATATTTACAAAATAAAATTTCAAATAAACTAGAGGAAAATTAAAAAGGGACTTTCCAAACACATATTTGAAAGAGATTATCCCTTTCGAGATGGGTCACGGGTGAAAGGCCATGTCATCTCATTTGTTGACTCGCATTCTAAATTTTATTGAAATACTATTTCATGAATTAATATCAATAACTTTGGTGTCAAACTGTAGATTATAATTCAAATTTTAGTACTATATATTACTCAATTCCCTTATTTAAAAGCAAATATTAAAAAAAAAACAGATAAACATAGATTTTTGACATGTGGTATGTTGAATGCAGCACTGGTTCAAATTAGATGTTTGTGAAGTCAAAATACTAAGTCTATAATTTCATATGAATTAGAAATGCA
>NW_013665885.1:66274-75097 GCF_000517525.1 Limulus polyphemus
ACTTACTTCTACATATGACATGAATAACCAATCGGAAGCTCAGAATGCCCCCTTAGTGGCTCTCTCAGCCATTTTAACAGTCTTGGTGCCATTTCTTTCTTTTGAACCAATATTTCAAAGAGGTAGGGTGAGTCCTTAGTCTGCTCGAAATTTCATAGGTCTTCCTTTCGAAAGCACTCGGGTTGTAGGGTTTTTATTCATTTCTATGCTATAAGTGTGGAATTTGTGCCAAACTCAGAAGATGATATATGGGTAGTACGAAAATCTAAAAGGACAATTCAGAGTGGACTAGTGAAGTGAAAATTGAGAATTTATTGAAATATTTCCTTTGGGAAATAAGAAATTCAAAGTTAAAATTTGAATTATAAAACTATGATTTGATGCCAAGTTTACTGACATATAAATGTAATAAAGTTGTTTAAGTTTTGAATAAAACTGTAAAAAAATCATAAGATGCACACTTTGACACACCCATAGATAGAGGGTTGGGTTAATACTCGTTGTTCATCAACTGCTTGTGTTTATTGTTTTCTTGAATTATCTATATCGAGTGTATGATGGAAAATGTTTTATCAGCAACTGAAAGATCTGCAAACTTAATGATATGGGAAACAACAATGAGACTTACACCTGAAGTCTTAACCTTTTCAAATCAGAAACAAATCTCTTGAAAATGTCAAAACTATATTTACAATTCAGAAAACTGGAACACAAGTATCCAAAAAAATATTTTCTATATATGATATTCACAAAGCAGTCTCACATACAAAAGGTAATGAAGAACAATTTCTACACAGCTATCTCATGAAACACAGATAGTTTTCGTTATTGGACTTAGAACAGAAAGTAACACCCAGGGCTGATTTGAACACATAATCCTAATCAGATTATGTATGTCAAAAAATCAGAAAACATAAAAAATTAATACTAAAATGCTACAATTCAAGGTACTTGAGTAAATAAATAATTAAACCAGTCAAAATATCAATGTTTATAAGTACAAAATTCAAAAACTTTATTCTGAGACCATCGACTGTCTCAAAACATTCTACATGTTTTGACATAAAATATCATCCTCAGGAGGGTAAAATCAAAAACAGTGCAAATATATGCCAAAACTGCTAGTCATGTGTCTACTTAACTTACATAATAAACTTAAAGAAAGCTATATGTGGACAGAGGTTAACATTTTCTAACACTGAAAATGTATTTCCAATAGGTACTTACCTCTGCTATCTCGACCTTCATTTGCCTTCTAGGCATTGGTAAATCTTATGAACAGCACACCAGTCTTTTATACCCCTATATTTTTTGCTTCATTGCAGTAACATGTGCTGATGTGACATGCTGATGCAGCAACATGTGACCACCCTCTACCAATCCCACTGTGCCCTCTATACTAGCGCACAATCCTTACTTTTGAGAATTGGCATATATATACCCCAAAACACCAGCAAATCACTAGGGAGGAAGGGTGGGAAGTGGGTGAATGGAGGTAAGTACCTATCAGAACTACATTTTCAGTGTTAAAAAATGTTAACTTCCGAAACGGTACTACAGCTAGAACCCTACATTGGAAAGGTGGAGGGGCCAGTGAAGGCACAAAAACAAATAATCAAGCAGAGAGTGACTACCATGAAAAAAAAAAGCAGGTATGCCACTATTGAAATAAAAGGCACACCTGTGGGGTATAGCACTACTTCTGGAACAGGTATGTTCTTCCCCCAGTAAAGGATATAAGACACGTAGGGTGGAAATGAGGAGAATACACGGCTAGAGCTAGAGGACCATATATGAATAGAGCAACTATGGCCTGCTGGGGCAGAAAACATCCAAGAGAAGCACCTTGGGATATGACGCATTATGCCAAGTGTGGTCCAAGGACACAAACAACATGGAAGCTCCTTGCATAAATTTTTAAAATCAACAAGTGTGGTCTAACTGTGCAAAAACATTCAGGGGAAGCATCTTGGATTTAGAACAAGATAGCCAAGTGAAGTACACCTAGGCAAAAACATCTGGGTAAAGCCCATTGGTATACAATGGGTTATGTCAAGTGAGGTCCATCTGGGCAGAAAACATCCAGTGGAAGTGCCTTGCATAATAGACATATTGCCATAATGTGTGTGTATAATATGCAGCATAATGATGACAGCCCTCTAATCATCAAGTGAGTACATATAGCTATGAGATTTTGTTATTGTACAAAACCACTTGTGAGGAAATCTACACTGTTGGCCAATCCAGCGACTGGGAACCGGAAGTGGCAAGAACACCTGTACTCCACTAGAAGAAAGAGGGGGGAGATGCATTGAGGGGTCCAGAGGAACAACTCACCAGAGACAATGCAATGTGTGTTTGCATTTCCCTATTTTGAAAAGCAGAAAGACCTGGATTGTAAGAATCAAGGGGCAGTGGGGATGGGCAAAAATCCCTATCTGCTTTACTCAGGAAGTCCATGAGTGATGGTCCTCAGGATAGATATATATATAAACCACTGAAAAAGCATCTGGTGGTCTTACACAAACACCCCATCTCCACAGTGAGCATTAGAAAGAAGTAGAGTAACGCTAGTATAAAAGGATTCAGCATACCTGACCAGGCAACACCCCCACCTGGTGGGTTTGAGATATGCAAAGGAAAAACAACTATTTCTGAAATGGTAAAAAAAAAAACTGATGCATAAGTGAAACTTAAATGTCATCTTACCCCAGTTAAAGGCAAACAGATGTGTGGAGAATCACGACAGGTGAAAAAGGATACCTGACCGAGGAGGATACAGTGATGTTACGCAAAAAATGTGCAATGAACGTATTGGGAGTTGTCCACATTCCCACTTGTACAATCTCCTCCAAAGCAGATCTGAGCATATCTGGTGCGAAGACACATTAAACAGCTGATGATCTTTCATCGACAAGTCGGAATAAGCTAGATGGATGAGTTGCCAAACCCATCCAGTAAGGGTAACAGGAAAAAGATCACTGAAAATAGAGGGATTCCAGTGTAATAAAGGGAAGAATAGGAAACCCCTAAGACACATTAAACAGCTGATGATCTTTCATCGACAAGTCGGAATAAGCTAGATGGATGAGTTGCCAAACCCATCCAGTAAGGGTAACAGGAAAAAGATCACTGAAAATAGAGGGATTCCAGTGTAATAAAGGGAAGAATAGGAAACCCCAAAATATTCGGACGAACAGGCAACACATATTGTACCGCACCCTTGTGAAGAAGATCGAGAACAGAATCTACAAGAAAGCTGAGGAAACCATCATGACAGGAATCATCTATTCTTCACCCACCACCAAGCAGAACCAACCAAAGAGCACAGACCTAGGATCATCCAGTGTTTCAAGTGCCAACAGTTCGGACACACAATGACAGCCTGTATGGCTGCCATATGGTGTGTTTGTTGTGGAGGCCTTTATCCTGTCGCAGCCTGCACCAACCTCTTACCATGGATGACCCAGGTTCAAGATTCTTTCCAGCTCATTGAGTCAGGCTGCCACAGAGCCTGCCACTCCTCAGCTCAGGAAGTCAGTTTGGTTGCAGGACCCAGTTCCAGCACCAACAAGAAGCTCTGGTACGAGCCAAAAACGTATGCCAAAGCAGCCCAAGCCCCATCAGTTTCTCTAGAACCATTGATCCAGGTTAATGCTTTTTATGCTAGAGTCACTGCATTCATCACAGCAATCATACGGATCATAAAGAAAAATTGCCTCACGAAAAACCTAACATATCTTTCCATGAAGATCTGCGCAGCAGCCAACCACTACTTTGAGTCATCCAAGCTGAGTAACCCCATCCTGCTAATGGCTGGACTGTCATCAAGCAGGTAGAACATTTAAGCAAAGGTAAGCCCCTGTTTTAATACTTAAATTTAAAATGGCAGTCTTTTTTACAAATTAATATTCAGGGTGGGTTATTTCATAAAAAATATGAATTGTTTCAGCTAAGTAAGTATATCAATGCAGATATCATAAATATAAATGCAACTCTACTTAACAATAACAGCAATTTTAATACCCTTGGATACAGAATATATCATAAACCCAAAAGTAATGGTAGATGTGGAATAGCTGTATTGTACAAAAAAATACCATTAATTTACATTCCCTCAAATTAACATACCTGACATTAATGAAATAATTTTGTGCCAAATTTACACCTTCAGTAACATTAAGAAACATATATGTTTCTCCTACAGATAGACCCAATATAAATACCTTCCAAGGTATATATAACCAGTTTCCCAACAAGATTATAATTGGTGATTTAAATTGCAAACACACAGACTATAATTGTAGTGTCACAAATGCTAACAGCAGAATTCTACATAAATATTTAGAGGATGATAATCTAGTTACGATTAATAATGACATCATGACACACACACACTTTAATGGGTCCCAAGACATTCATTGCTTTATCCAACCACATGCATAATTTCCAAGTTCATAATAACATCAAAGGGGATCATAATCCTATATCGTTTAACATATATCATCACCGCAGAAACATCTCCCAACAAAAGCAACTTGTGTATGATTATTCACAATCAGATTGGGTAACACTAAACAATATTTCCAAGCGCTTACCAGAAATTAGACACAAACTCACTAACCATACAGAAATAACCGATGCAATAAAGGAAATTATACATAGTAAAACACGTTACCTCGATATGATTGCATGGAACTAACATCCAAAATTCACCAGTTAATTATAAACATAAGACAACTCAGACTTGATTTCATCCGAACTTGACACTTGAGTTAAAACCTCTGATTAATAATAAAAATAACATATCAGAAAGCTCACACAGAAACAACAAAATGATAACTGGTATAGTTTTTGAAAATCCATAGATAGTGCACAGTCAGACCCCATTGTATTCTGGTGAAAATTTAAATTAATCACTAATAATCAATTAAAAAACAGCATTAACACAATTAAGTATATTAATGAGATAGCCTCAATTGACAGCAAACTAGCGGAACTATTTGCCCATTACTTTGAAAACATGTTCGAAACACCTAATCTCATCACACTTTAACCATGTAAATGCCCAAATCACTGATAATCCTAATATTTTCATGCCAAGGTTCCCAATCTCTGTTCAGCAAGCTTATCATACCCATAATATATTCACATGGCCTATATCACTCACAAAAATAAAACTAAATTTAAAGAAGATCAAATACAAGGCACCGGGGGAGAATGGTATTAATAACATTATTCTTAAACACCTCTCTGACCCAATTCTAAAACATCAAGTTGCAGTTTAATAACTTGTCACTACTATCAGGATATTATCCCAGCATATGGAAGTCAACTACCACTAAAGTACCACTTAAGAAAGTTAACGATCGAAGTAACTCCAGTAATTACAGACATATCAGTCTACTCAACACGTTAGGAAAATTAATGGAAAAACTCATAACCAACAGACTCAACTGTTACCTTGAAGCCAACAAAATCCAGAATGCAGGTAGGAAAAATAGACAAACATCAGACCACCTAATCAGATTGACTGAATCAGTCCATAAAGGCTTCAATAGAAGACAAACAACTATTGCTACATTTCTTGATATTCAAAAAGCTTTTGATACAGAATGGCATAATGGCTTAAATTACACAACCTTGGTATTCCAACCATTTTAGTATGATGGGTATTAAGTTTTCTTACCCATCGTACTGTCAAATTTAAATTAATGAAGCAATATCTCACTCATTCACACTAGTTGCCGGAGTCTGCACTAAGCCCCACACTCTACAACATATTTGTGAAGGACATACCCTTACCCCCCCCCCCTTTAACGTATATACTAACATCCCAATATGCAGATGACATTGCTATTTGGAGTACATCAAGTAACACACATACTGCCATGTCCAGAGTTCAAGCCTCACTTAATACCATATCAGAATGGTGTAACAAATGGTGTGTAGCCTTTAACTTTACCAAAATACAAGCTATTGCCTTTCACTAGAGAATGAACAAGTCTAGGAAAAAATTTAGGAATTTGAAACTACAATTAAATAATACAACTATAAATTTCTCTAAATATATTAAGTTTCTAGGTCTAACCCTTTTTTTCCAACTTATCCTGGTGTAAACACTTCAATGATATTATCAGTCTAACTAGTGCCAGAATAAATTACCTTAAACGTATCGGTGGCATCAACAAAGGTTGCTCTGCCAAATCCATTACCACAATTTATAAAGCATACATTAGATCCCTTTTCAAGTATGGTAAGGCAGTAGCATGTAACATGACAACCAATGAATATAGAATCTCCAGAACAGAGCAATCAAGATAACTCATAGGTTCCCCAATTACACTCCTTCTGAATACCTCCACTGACTAGCTGAACTACCAATGCTAAAAGAATGCTTCATTCAAATTGCTATCCAATACTATAAATGCACACCAAGAAGGAATATGCAAACACAAAAATTTCCACTAATCGCGTCCACCCCAGCCTCATGGGCGACATATATATCCCCCTTTAACATGATTAACAATATCACAACAGAAGTTAATTATATTTACTTTCAGTTTTGTATATATGCATTAATTCACCATTTCATTTTCAGCTGTGGGCACTGGGCAGGTATACTGATTTGGCATCTGCTCAGTGAAAGTGGTTTTCTTCGGGTACTCTGGCTTTCCCCACCTATAAATTTCTGCTATTGGATCTACAGTTCCCAGGCCCTGAGAAAGACTGCAACTAGTATGCTTAACTCATAATTTTTAATTATCTAAAACCTTTAATTAAAATCTTTAATTAATATCCTGTAAGTTTAATCTAAAAAATCCTGAAAGTCAAAAATATACTATCTTATTCCATTATATGTTTTAATTCTTCAGTTATTTCAACCTAACGTAATATCTTAAAAGTTAAAACTCAATTTTGTTGTATTAACCGATTCAGTTTAGCAGCTGTGCTGCACACTGCATCTCTGTGCTCATTTCTCCATCACCGACAACCTTCACTGCCTGATGTCATCACCGTCAATCAAGACATGTTCTCCTCCTCTTCTTTTCCTTCATCACATCAAACTCTTTACTGCTTTCCCTGGATGATTCTGTGGCAAATTAGCTAGATAGCAATGTACCCATCCAAATTACGAATTAATCCTAGAGTCCCTGTCAATTATTTGTTCAAAAAGTACGAAACACTCGATTAATTATTGTTATGTATCATACCTATCACGCAGTTCATAAAACCTTTTTATCCCCAGTAGATTTAAATTCTTAATTCTGCACTTGGGGCTGAAGAGAAACAACAGTTTCTGGGAACCCCTGGTTATCTCTCAAGCCCCTTCGGGGCATGTTAGATATAAAACCTAAATTTCTGCCATGTTAGTTAGTTAGAATAAGCTTTACCAATGCCTAGAAAGCAAATGAAGGTTGAGATAGCTATGGATGAAAGGAGGTAGTACCGTTTCAGAAGATATGTATCACATTGGAAAACATAAGGTGTACATACATGTATGTATAATTTGTACCATGTTATTGGAGAGAAAAAAAAAAGAAAATCAGCTGAATGTTAAAGATGAACCAAAACCCAAAAATTAAAATACAGATAAAGAAAAATATTTGTCAAAACAGCAAATTTTGTGGAATGTAAGTCTACTGAATACACTTGAAAAGAAAAAATTTATAATAAGCACTCACATTTATGTTGTTTCATTGGAACTTTAGGCAGAGTAAACATAGTAAGTCTGAGAAACTTAATTGACTGCAGCTACCTTCTGAATGAAAACAGATACTGTTTTGGCTTCTACACTGAGGCCATCTTCAGGACTTGAAGAAAGTCTCAGTACAGATGCTGAAGCATCATCCCTTTTAATTCAACAGGCAGATACAGTCCATTAAGTTTTTCAAACCTACTCAAAGTTATATTTCGAAAGATAATGCTACATTGAAGATTTTCATTTTTGTGTATATATATATTAAAACATATTATGTAATGAAATATAAGTAACCATTCTTTATACATAGCTTTTGAAACTGAAAGTAAGAGAAGGTTGTTAATTTATAACAGAAGTTATATTAATATGCACATATGTTCAACATGAATGAGAAAAATCTTTAGCAGAATGAGAATGGATTTAATCAATATGCTCCTGCATGATGGCCTATTTTTCATAAACAACTAATATAAATGCATAATACCATACTAATATTACCAGCTCAAATCTTATTCAGATAACATTCTATGAGTGGCATGTTGTATATGTAGGCAACACGTATTTCATGAAAAAGAATTAACATAAATTTTTTACTGTACAGCATTTTGAAAATAAAATATACATTTGTCTGCAGGAAATGCTTCAAGTTAAATCACATGATGGTGTGTGTAGCTGATCTTCTGATCAGTCATTGATTGTAATATGTAGCTAAAGCATACAACTGTAGAACTGAATCCATAATAGAATACTTGAAATCAAAGACAGCCTATCAAGTTGTACTTGACTGGCTGTACCACATGTCATGTCACCATGCCAATGAAATGATACAAAACTTTTAAGGAATTATATTACTAATAGTGTGGTCTTACTTGCTTGTCTTCTGCAAACACTTTACAGACAAAATATTCATTTCAAGAAAGTAAATTATTTAAACCAAAAATCAGAAAAATTTTGAGGAATTATATATGCATATATAAATATGTTTATTTCTGGTACATTTTAAACCTTATAAAGCAAAAACAAAATGCTTCATAAGTTACAACAGTGTTATCAATCCAACATTGTTTGCCTTCAAAGTTTAAATAAGGCAGCTTGTCCATATATACACCTGGAAAAAAGTT
>NW_013665885.1:76007-80766 GCF_000517525.1 Limulus polyphemus
TTTTTTCCAGGTGTATATATTGAAAAGTGCTCATTAGAAGGAAATATTTCCAACTTTAATCAAAAATGTTGTCACATGCCTTGAAAACAATGTTATAGCATGCCCTACATTCTACAAACATTATTATTTTTTCTTATATATACTCTATATAGATTAAGCTGAAAATATAATTTAAGTACTGAGGGGCAGCCTTACTTATTCAGTTGATGACATTCTGCAATCTCTGCTCTTAACCTTTCCACTTCTACATGCTCTGTCTTTATCTTTCTCTTCAGTTCTTCTTCAAGCAACAAAAGTTCCTCTTGTTGAGCCAATAAATACTGCTCTTCTTGTATCATCTTTATGAGTTTCTGATGTTCTTCATTTGGATCCACTTGAGGTTTGGCTTGTTCTGATAGGAAATCACAAAAACAAGGAGGATTTTCAGTTTGCTAGGAACTTTCAAATATGCCTTTATGGTAATAACAATATGGTTTAGAGTTTTATATTTAATGTAACAAAATATTTACAGTTATCAGAAGCCAAATCAATCCCTACAATGTTCTGTACACAGTGTGAGTTACAACATTTATAATACCCAATCCTGAGACTAAGTTGCTGAACTTACAGTTCTTCTATACAATAAATAGGTTTACTAAATAATAAAATTTATTATAATTATTATTGTAGAATTTTAGCAGCTCTTCCAGTATAAGTTATTACATAAGTGTGAATCTGATTTTCTAGAATTAACAAATATGACCGCTGACTGGAATAGTACTTCATTCTGAGCTGATCCCATACAACTTTCCTGTAAGACTATAGCATTAACAGCATTTCCATCATAATTTACATGTTGTGTGCCATTGGTTACGAAGTCTTTTCAAGTCAGTGTTTAAGGTTGAGTGGGTATTAAAGCAGTCATATAAAATACTTTACTATATAGTGTGTATACTGTATCTAGGAAAGCAAGATGTCTTTTTAACTAAAAATTGTGTCACATATCTCAGTAACACTACAATTTTTTGTTGTTGTTAACACTTCATTATCAACAGAACATAAGAAAATCATTGATACTGAACGAGAGATCTTGTTTGTGTGGTATATGAGTACACCATGTGTTTCTATTTTCTTCTAGAATTACAATTTTTATACTTTGTACTGAGTATGTGTAAGTTTCATATAACACATAACTGAGAAAATCATTAAATTGATCTTGTTTAAAGTAATCTTGGTTTCTTTGTTATTCTCCAAGTAGGCAATACCTGTCACTACCCTTGGAGATCATTACTTAATGTAATCTGTGTAAGGATGTCGACAGTAATTTCCTTCAAAGGTTTTTTAGGTAATATCTAGGGGTTACAGCCCCACCTTTGTGTAATGAGAATGACTGTTCATATTGTAGAGTGTATTACAATTGATAAATGCAAAGTTTCTTAGAAACTTAAAAAACAACAACTTTAATTTGGTAGTCTGGGCTTGAATGTAATTGAAGATAATCTAGTAGAACTTAGTTATCATGAGTCAGCTCAGTGATCAAGTGAAAGTGATAGTCCGCTCAAGTAAACTGCAAGTGCACACATACTGTTTTTATTTAGTGCTCATTTTGTATTTCACTTTGTGTCTAGTGTTGTTACTTAATTTAACACTGACTCAGTTAATAAGAGATTTAGTACTACTCCATTATCATAATAAATATCTTTAGTAAATCTCATATTATTTAGTGTACCTATTCAATAACTCATATGAATATACTAAATTGGTAGTACCCAAATAAGTTACTTTTATATGGAATATTACTTATGCATTTTTTTGGTTCAGTTAGTAATATCTTAAGTACTATTATACCATAAAATCATCAGGTATGTAAAGATTCCCACTTTTGTACAATATTTAGAAGTCATTTATTATAATACAAATATTTACCATACATTCGTTTATGGTGTCTCCAGTAATTATAATGTTAGTGGTCAGCAAATGTTAAGTACATATTTAATAATTTTATTGGTATTTCAATAAACTTTCCTAATTATTTTCAACTGTAATTACAATCTATCAGTATACTTATCACAGTTATAGAGTATCCACAAATCTTTTAAATTACAGAATTATTGAGACTAGAGCCTAAATAAGAGCATATGCATTTCTGAAACTTGTTAAAAAACATAACAAGAAATCCTCTGCAGTCAAATTAATAATGTTGTATATATGTATGTATGTTTCTTTGTCCTGGTGTTCATATATTAATGCTTGAATTTTTTTTTTGTCTGTCCATGTGCCATACTATTAAACAGAATATAACCACATCTAACAGAATGATGAACTTATTTCTCATGCTCTTTGTTAAGTAATTTAAATTCTTTAATACTAAACACTAATCTACTCAAATTAAACTTCATACTTTTCCTTGGTTGGTTGTAGCTGGAATTTCTATTTTGTTTTTGTAAATATCACTAATGCATTAAAATAATGTGATGTTGGTTTTTTTAAGTTACTATAAAAATTATGATCACAAGCTTCAGATGAAAAACAATGAATTTACCCAACACCCCAGCTTTTGTCTTTCTCAAGGACTAAATGTTTACTGTCGATATATCTATAATTCAAATGGTACATTAAAAAAATGAATCACATGATGGTACATAATTCAATAATCCTTACACGAAAAGTAGACATTACAACGATGAAATAAATAGAAATATTCATATATTTTCATATGTGCCATAAATAATATTTTAAAATATAATTTTTTAAATAACATATAACTATAAATATTGAAATCACTACACTTGTCCCAGTTTTGGTAAATATAGTAAATAAAACAACAAACACAGCTTCTTGCAAGAGTCATCAGATGTTGGGATGATGATAAATGTGGTCTAAATTATGCAAGTAAACAAATAAATAGTAATCCTTTAAAAATAGCCTCTAATCTATTTATTATTTAAATCATCAAACTTTTATAATGGTTCTCAGAGGGCTTTTCTACTTAATCATAAGTGCTTTTTTATGTTCTCTTTCTTTAAAACTTTGACACTGTGCTAAATTTTTGGGTCTATATAGTTGTTCTTCAGGTAATTTATCAGATTGCATTAATGTTCACCAGTGGTGTTTTGTTTGTTTAATATTTTTTATCTATTAATATGTTTGCAAAATCCTTAATGCAAGGAATAATTAGTTTCTCCATACTAAACCATTGATGTTAGTGCTGTAAGTGCATAAGCTTACCACTGACCCATTGGAGAGGACACATGACTATACAAGTGCTCAAATTAGAAAGGCTATCAGAAAACTAGGACTAAACATTTTAATAGTTCAAAAATCTGGACGTTGTTTTAGTCAATTGCTTGCTCTGTTATTAAATCTCAGCAAACTTGTAATTTGAAAAAATGCTACAAAAAAGATTATGGTTTTGATAATATATATATGTTCAATCAAAACATCATGAACAAAATACAATATACATAATTACCTAAGAACATATATTGAAGAAATTGATCATCCTTTATATGTGGAGCTTGCAGAAATCACACACCCCACTCTTGTATAGTATGTACTTACATTTAGTAAAAAAATCTTTACATTTCCTGAGTTATATTTCAGTGATGCAACCACACAAGTGTTGGTGACATTATGAGAATTCTCACCAAATGGTCCCATATTTACAGAGATACTGAGCAACTGAGATACTCTGAACATGATGCTCTATCTGTACCAATGACGTGGATGGGCAGACATTCAGAAATATGTCAGAAGATGCTTAGTATAGTTGCACATAGTTTGGTCATTGGTAACACAAGTTTCCATTCCGTGTGTTGTGCAATATATCACAAGCCAACTAAGCAGGATAAATGACAGGCTACAAGCCCAAATAATATTATAAGCTGCAAGTTATGCCTGTTCCACTAGTATAAACTAGTGAGTCTTAGATTGGGTCTGGCCACTGATCAGAGAGAAAACAGTCACCTGTCTATTCCTCCAGGTGTGGTAGTTTCAACATGGCTTGGTATATGCCTGTAAAAATACAGTTTTTAGTTCATATAGAAGTCACTAGAATTCTTGCAGTATATCAGTCACTGCAATGCAAATCACCACTTCAGCCAGTAAAAACATACTTTTTTCTTGGCAGTGACAATAGGCTTGTAGAAAATGGAGAGGCTCAACTCACATTATTGTTGGTGCTATCATCATGTGAAATGCATGTCAGTGATTAAGTTATAATATGATGGCCAAATACATACAAGAACAATGGACTGTACGAGTACATAGTCTATGAAATTACAATTCTGTTTAATACACAAAAGGTATTTTTGTGAACACAGTCTTAGTATATACCACTAGGGAATGAGGTCATAAAATCAGCTTCTGATATGTACTGTTTTCTATCAGTAAATTAAGTTGTACTTCTCACACTGTTTTCTCTCCAAGAACAAGATATATAATTCAGTTATGCACAGTAACTATGGTAACAATGAAGCTGCTGTTGGTATGATATGTGAAGCAAAAGTAACAGAGACTAGTAATGTAGCTAACATTACTTTAGCAGCATTTTTCAACATACAAATGCATGATTGCTAGTACATTTGAATTCACTAGTTGAATATTGGACACATAATGTGAATGTAGACCAGCAGAGATAGCTCTGAAGGAAACTGATGGAATTAGTGAAGTATTTATTGGATTAGATGACAGTCTGGGAAGAACAAACACCATGAACATTACACAGATACCAAAAATGCATCTATATATATATATATATACACCTAGGAAAAAAGTTAAG
>NW_013665885.1:81766-110121 GCF_000517525.1 Limulus polyphemus
ATAGTAACTATGGAGACGAGGTAATAAAATAAAAATCAAGTCGAAAACAATAACAACATTTTATAAACGAAAACCTCTCGCCGAGTATTGGTTATTATATTATTTCCCTGTCAATGTTCCCATCTTCATTAAAAGGTATAAAATGACAAAAACAAGATCTTGAAGAATCTATATATGTAAAAGAGGAAGTTTGTTTATTTTATTCACTATAGGAAACCAAACGTTTGAACTTACAAATTTTAAAATAACTTCATAATAACCAGTTTTTACAAGAAATTTAATGGTGCTATTTATTATGTATTTGGTGCAGTATTTAATGATGAAATTGACAATTAATGATTTTTGTACCATTTTTTGTAATAAACATACAAACATAAGCATGTTTTGCACATAGAAAGTGTTATGGCAGGAGACACTCAGATCACCTTGCTGTCAATTCAGTATTTCCAAAAACAGTTTTCTTCAAATAGCACTAAGTGGTTTCATAAATGATTTAGTAACTTTGTGAACTGCAAATTATTGTTTAGTCATACAGGTGATTATGCCACCCAAGAAACGCCATTTCTATGGAAAGTCTTCTGCTGCTAAAAGAATGCAAGCACAAAGTGCAGCTGAAACAGAAGAAGAACACATTCAAAGACTTCAAGCACAAGCTACAAGACAGGCTGCTCAAATACAGAAAGAGACTTTGGAACAACGTAAAGTTAGACCTCGAGCTCAAGCTGAAAGGCAGGCTACTCAAAGACAGCAAGAATCTGTTGAACAGCACAAAGCCAGAGTTCAGTCAGAATCATCAAGGCAAGCTGGATATAGACAACAAGAAACTTCTGAACACCAAACCAGACTTCAAACACAAAAATTAAGACAAATAACTTACAGAGAGCAAGAAACAGAGGAGCAACATGATGTACGACTTCAGGCTCAAAGAACAAGACAAGCTCAAACATGATCTAATTTCAAATAAAGCTTTGTTTGATTAAATGCTTTTTTTATTTCTTGCATCAGAGCTTTTGTCTACTTACTGAATAATCTGCTGAAAGAATACTGATCTATACATTTCAAATCTACATTTTCACCGTGCAATGCCGGGTAGCTCAGCTAGTATCCTATAAAATAACTAACATACAGGCCTCTTTGGAGTACGAGGGGTATATCCAGACTGAAATAAATTGAATGCTCATCATAAGTACTAATTATGTGAAAGAAAAGATGCATGCTATGGTTCTTTATGGACTCTAGGCCAATTAATAAAGTCAAATTTAATGACACATTTTTCTTACCATGCACAAGTGAATGTCTAAATGGTTGGAAGGATCCACTGTAAACAACTGTTAATATACTGTAATCATGTTCTATTCAGTTTTTCTTTAGTTATGTTTCACATGATCAGCGTGTAAGTGTATTCCCTTATTAGATGTTTCCCCATGTTATGTTACTTTTCACTCTGTGTTTTCTATTCTATGTATTAATTTCTATTAAATAGGATAATTTTTTTATATTTATATTATGTGACAGATTTCACTATTTAACTTATATTTCTTTCTTTAATTAGTTATATTTTTTCTTATAAACAATAAATTTTTCCAACATGTAATTTGCTTCAAAAATTATTTTTCCCTATTGTAAAATGTTGCATGTTTAGTTAGCCATCTGCATACTAGTCACAGTTGTTTGTAATGCCTATGAATCTCAGGTAAATGTAGTATATTCAAACACTGTGATTCCTACGATGTTCTGTGGGTTCAATGTTCAGCTCAACTAAGAATTTAACTTTTTTATTCAGGTTAAATAGTGTTTTAAATGAAATTAACTTTTAAATTTATACTTAAGTCAGCTTAGAAGAAACTTTTTTATAGTTTGTATATACATTTAGTGAAAAAAATGTTAATTTTCTTAGAGTTCTAGTTCAGTATCTTGTAAATCCTAAGCTAACTGCGAAGTTAGTCCTTGGCGTTACTCAGTAAAAGGTGTGAGGCTAATTTTAGGATTGTCACAAAGGGTATGAAATACCATCAAATTCTTAGAATTTTATCATATGATTGGACATCTGTAGCAAGAATGTTAAATTTAAGTGCACTTTTTCTAATTTTAGAGAGACTCTATTCAACTCTGGAAAAGCAAAGATGTATTGCCAAAATATTGTTCTTGCTTAACTCCTTTTGTTTCTATCAACAACACTGAGCAATTGCTAACCTTGTGACTTGGAAGAATCAAACCAATCTCTTATACTTTAAAGTTTAAACCATAATATTATTTTCATTAATACATCATTTTATTTCAAAATTTTTGACTGCATAATCTTTGCCATAATCAACTTTTGTTTCTAGTTTTGTTCTGATTCAGCTAGTAATGTGTACCTTCATAGCAAGTCTTGTCTCATTCATTCAACTGGTTACAGATCAGTATACTTGTCTTTCTACATAGTAGGTCCAGGAGTTTCTTTATGTTATAAGATCAGATGACTATGTGATGTGTGGGTAATAATAAGTTTTCCTCCATCTTTAGTAATGTAAAAAGTTTTAAATTTTTGTATTTAGTTAGTTTCTATGCACCTTTTGCATAAACGCGTGTACCAGAAAACCGTTGACTGTTTCATTCCAGTTGCCTTTGTAGATAGCTTTCATATGCAAAAACGTCTGTTAGCTGAGTTCTTGCACAGATCTTAAAATATAATGTTGATAAACAGAAACATCAGCACATGTAGATATGTAGATCTTGAAAGTAGAGTTGTTCAAAACTTGAAAATAGTATTGATAACTGGACCAATTGTTGGTTGAGATGTTGCAAAGGAAATATCTGCTGAAAATGTTTCTGTATATAACAGCTATCTTCAAGTTTTGTACACCAAAACAACTTTTCAAGTTGCCTTTGTCCTCTATAGCAGATAATATTTTCTCTGCTCCAAAACATATTGCAGTAATGTTGCACATCCATATTGAAAGGGTCAATGACTGTAATATCTTTCACTGTCCAAGTATGTTACAGATGATGAATGCTGTGAGAGGATGATCAGTTATGAGATGACACTATCATAAGAGAAAGAATACAAAGTTTCTTGCAAAATTGAAACCTCTATACTTTCAAAGTTCTATTTGGTTTTCATCGTGTTTAGTTCAACATAGACTTTTGTTTATGCATGTACAGACACTGTTTCTTTTGGCTTATGTTATAATAAAGATTTTTTTTTTACATTTAACGTTACATCTGTCCAATCTAGTTATTTCTCACTACTTAAAACTCAGTTGAGTTTTAAGGTTTTGATTTGTCTGTAAATTTCCTTTTCAATCCTTCAATTATTAAGCAGACCTATCTGATACTTGAGGAAGTCAGTTCTAGGAAATGTCACTGACATAATGAAGGTAGCTGTCTCGAAATTTGAATCTGGTACTGGCATTCTTGGGATGGACAATATAATGCAGAAGTTACCTGCCAGTTTTGCCTCTGAAGCTAAACTGATGTTCCATGGAAGAGTCATCCAATTTCAGTGAGAAGTAGCCCAGAAACAGCGGAGTGCACGAGTGTTTGTAGTGAAAGGAATAAAAATATCTCTGTGTACACAAGGGTTCCATTGTTTTCTATGGATGAAGTCCAGTGTGTCAGTGCCTTATAATGTTGTTATAGAAGCCATACATGAAATAAACTGTTTCCTGTATGAGTGATAAATCCTAATTTTGTTTTGTAATTATGGACAATCCACTATCTACCTGTAAGCTGGAATGGTTATAAGCATTGTAAGTGAAGTGGAAGTACAAGGTGATAGTAGTAATGCAAGTAAATGATTATCAACACACATGAGGTTGTTTATTAAAGACTGTGCAAACAATCTCAACACAATGCAGTTACAATGCCAAATCATTTGTGGGACCAGTTGGCTGACTGATTCAAACAATAGTGACTCAGCATCACACAAATAGAGCTGATACATGATTAATAAAGCAACTGCCATGCAGGTTCCTTGGAGCACTAGTGAGGTTACCAGTGCTGAAATACAGTGGATGTTGAAAGCCAGAGTCATACAAACTTCTAATAGCACTTGGTCATCTCCAGTAGTTATTATCAGAAAAAGAAGAGAATGCCAAGACTCTGTGTTCTATTTAGATGGGTGAATGTAGTAATTTGCATTGACACCTTTTCTTTACTGAGAACAGATGAATGTTTGAATATATAAGAAAGTTCCTGTTGGTTCAAAACTTTGGATCTGACTTCATAATACTGGCAAGTCGAGCTAAACAAAGAGACCATGCCTAAAATAATTTTTAGGATAAGAGATGGCTTATATGAATTTCGCATCATTATATTTGATCTGTATAATGCACCTGTCCTTTCTAGATGTGAAATAAGCTTACACTGAAGGGACTGCAATGGGTGATATGCCTAGTCTATGTTGAAAATGTTTTCCAATGGGTTAATAAAGCAAACTTGAAACTAAAACCTGGAAAGTGCTCTCTCATTTGCAGAGAAGAGAAATTTTTCAGTCACATTTTAGGTACAGATGGAGTCTCTAGGGGTCCAGCTAAAATAGTTGCAGTGAAAGATTGGACTCAACCTGTAACAAGCAAGAATTATCCATTTTCCTAGATTTCATATCGTACTAACAGTGTTTGCCAACTTCTCCAAGATAACAGCACCATTGTTTATTCTCATAGCAACAATGGAAGAGAAGCAGTGTTATAACAGTTGTAAGAGAGAGTAAAATGTGTGTCAGGCTGGGATTCTTTACAGTGGGTGTCTGTGGCTTGTTGATGATAAATTTCAACAATAAATGGACAGCACACAATCAACTTCTTTTAAAATAATATATTAAAAACAGGTCAAATGTATGTACAAAAGTCTGTTACACTATCATTTACCACAGTTGAGTCTAGAGCTATAAATAATTATCTTTTTGTCAAAAGTCCATACAGACTGGTTTAGTTACTTAAGAACTCAATTGACAAGATAAATTATTTCTTCTCTACTCTGTTATGACAATATAAACAATCTTGTCTCATGGTGAGACCTTGTCCAACCATTGAATGTCCTGATCCTGGACACTGCATTGGAGTTGAAATCATTGTCACTTCCACCATAGAAAAGACAAGCTATGAAGTAAGAAATTTCAATATTTACTGATGCCAGGTTAACAGTTCAGGAGATCTAGGTAGAGCAACCGAAGGGCTCCAACCTAATGTGGGTGATGCCAAACCCACACTAATAAAAGAGCATAGCAATGATGCACATAACCTGTGGTGCATGTATAGTCACTTACAAGTGCAAAAAGGCATGCTGTACCATCATTATAAACCAGACTTTGCACAACACAAAAACTGGAGGGTACAAATGTAATACTCACACTTCTACCAAGAATCAATGGCAGTTATTCTAACTGTATTTCAGTCAAGATGTTCAGCAATGGTGTGAATATGATACGGTGTAAGCCACTCAGAAAAATAACTATCTGAGACAGTGTACCTCTAACTGAGAAATGTTCAGTCTCCTCTGCTGAGGATAGCCCTAAATAATGCTTGTCCGGAGAATGTGAGAGTCATCAACTGATACTCATTAATATTGACTATTTTACATTAACACATTCCTGATGAATTAGCATTGAACTAGATAGCTTGCTGTGGAGTACCAGAAGAAATCCCCAAGGATCAAGGAGTTAATTTCCACAGCCAACTGCTTGCTAAGTTGTGTAGATTATTAGATGTAGATAAGATGCCTATTTCAACCCATTATTCCTCGTCTGATGTTTTAGCAGATACAGACCAATGGAAGAGGGTTCTGTGGGTTGTTTGCTAAACATGCTCATGTCTGAGCAATAAATACTCCCCCTCTGTTGATATGATGTATATTTCTTCCCCATGAGAAGATGCCCTTCAATGTCCACCAGAATACATGAGTGGCTGAAGTCAACATGTGCAATTTCACCTGGCAAAAAGTAGAGAAGGACATTTAAGAAGAGAATAAGTATTATGAATGGATGGTAAAAGAATGGATGTTCCAGTGTAGTGATTGGATGTAGTTGTGGTATACACTGGCAGAATGTAAGCAACTTCGATCCACCTGGACTGGTCTGTACCTGATACTCTGACAAGTTGTTAGATTAACTTTCCATGTATGGGGTCAGTCATTTGGATCAATCTTGTAACCACCATGTAACCATCAGATAACCATATATGTATAAATACTATAACTTTTATAACTTCATGAAATTTTGCAAGATTTTAGTAAACTTTCATTTGCATAACTTCTAGAACCTTATAAATGCACATCACGTTTTTTCAGTAAAACTTTACATTTTATGTTATTTTCTCTAACCTAACACTGTATATGGACTCAGCCCATTTAAACAACTTTGTAATTACCATGTAACAAACAATTACATACTCTTTATTTATACAGCCACTTCTAATAGATTTTTCATTTCTTTACATTTGCACATAGACCCTCTCAGACTATGGCAATAACTAATTACTACACCAGACAGCTTTGGTAAACAATGGATCCAGATACCACCATGATCATGTCGAATTGTGCTTGGCACATGCTATCATTTATCACAAGTTTTTGTTTATTTAATTTAAGATTCCTCATATAACCTAATAAGTTTTACTTACTTTTATAACACTAAATAAAAAATATATATAAAAATTGTCAAATTTAGTCCTTACATCTGAAATCTCAGCTTTTTACAAGCTTTTCTATTTGTCCAATAGAAGTTGATGTGAAAGCCTAGCCTTAATTCTTAGTAATGAGAATGTGGGTCAGAACTTTTTTTTAAGATTCAACTATGCAATTTAGAATATGAATTATCATCAAGCATATTAACAGAATGTCCTAAAACTAAAATAGTTTACCTGGATTTCTAACTAAGAAAGAAATAGTTTAAATAATTCCAACCAGGGATGAGGCAAATACTGAAGATCAGTAATCAAATACAAATATGAATACTTCATATTTTTATGAATACGAATACAAAAACAGAAAAAATACTAAGAATTTGAATATGAATACATAAGAATGTATTCATGAATACATTCAGAAACACTTTGTCAGGTAATATGCAATGATAATAAAATAGCGGATGATAAGATTTCAACACTTTTATTTTATGAAACAAACTTTTTAGAAACTGAAACAAACATAATACGAATAAATAATAACTTTTCTATAATTTTATTTTTCAAATGCAAAAACAAAGTTTTTGAAAAAAAAAAATTTTTCATAGGAGACTTATAGATATTATAACTGTCCATTGCTCCTTATGAACAAAGGTACCATTTGGTTGGTAGAGATAGGGTAGGAAAGTTTATTTCATAGATCCTCCAATAATCTAGAGAGTTGCTTTCTTCAGGATTGCAAGGACCATCAAGGTAGGTGTTGATCTCTGTATCCTCTGAAGATGAGGCGGCTGGATTCTTGGATGAAAGCAAAGCAATAAAAAAGCTTACTTCTTTTGTGAGTGGGGACTTACAGTTTCCTTTTGGTTCTATGGTTGTAGGATTATTTCTTGAGGAAGCTTTCTTTCTTAACTTCTTGCTGCAGGAGCATTTGACTGAATTCATAGACCACAGGTATAGTGAAACACCAGTCAAATTTACCCTATCTTTTGTGGCTTGTGTAAGTCTGCCTACCGCTTATGTGCAAAAATTAGAAAATTTTTGTGGCAGGCCATTCAAAATGTTGCATAATATGATGTCAACTGCAGTTGAAGAGTTAAATCTGATATAGAATGCCACAGCCAAGCAGAAGATACTTTGTTACTCATACTAAGTCAGCTGGGTGTGAACAGATTTCTTCAGTGCAGACAAGATTGAAATTATATCTGGACTGTATGTTGTCAATCTCAGTCTTCAGCCCATAAACACATGGTACTACATAACTGGGGATAACAATGTTCTGACCCTGGGTGAAATCTGTTGCCTCTTCAAACAGTGTCAGTATTGTCACCAAATCTGCAAGCACATTTCAATCATGAAAAATAAGTTCCGATGTACTAATATCTAGATTATCCAACTTCTCCTGGGAAATATACAATAATGACTTAATCATCATAATTTCTGAGTTCCATCATGTTGGTGTTATGGACTGAACTCTGGCATCTCCCTCAAGTAGATCAATTGCTTGCATTTATTTTCGAAATGTAGGACATGATGGCTGATGCTTTGGAAATTACTTTCAGCAGTGGTCCAGCTTTTTTCCTGCCATCCCTGACCACAAACTGTAATGTGTGGGAAAAGCAGGGGTCATGTTCAGGAAGAAATTCGGATAAAATGTCTGCTGATTTAGATTCATCCAAATCTGAGTCACTATATGTAGATGAGCTATAACTATATCTTCTCACACTAAGGTAGTGTTTGCAGTTCAAATCCAGGCAAGCAGAAAGCCTTGATCATGTTGGATGCATTATCAGATGTTACATATGACACCTTGCTGTTGATGTGAAATAGATTTATTATTTCATCACATTGAGCTGCAATGTCATCAGATGTGTGACACCCCTTGAACATCATCATGCCAGCATGACTGTTTGCATTTTCCAGTCAAGTATAAAAGTACCAGTGACTCCAAAAAAGATGTGCATTTGTCTGCTATTCCAGATATCCACAATGACATCACAGTGACATTAACATTGGGTACAAGTTGCAGTAGAGAGATGACTTTTTGTTGAACTTCATCAAACCTGTTCTCTCTCAACACTGTGGACAGATGCTTCTGACTGGGAAGAATATACTGAGAATCCATGACTACTATTAGATCTTAAAACTGAGAAGTAGTGTACCAGAAATAAAATTGACGAGTTTGGTTGTGATGTGCTTCTGATGAGGGTGTGTAGATTTATATTTAGTTGATTCTGTAGAGTATGCTGCTACTATTGGCTGTTGCACCTAGGCAGAAGTACCAGAGCAAGATGTAGACTTCTGTAGCTCTGCATCATGGCTACACTAAAAATACAAAAGTGTATCTCAGTTATATAGTATAGAATATAAGAATAATAAAATCATATAATACTAAACAAATGAAAATAATAAAGAATATAGTTTAACATGCATGACAAATTTAGTTTACCTATATTATGTTGTTTAATTTACATAGAATATACTTAATATTGACAAAAACAATAAAAAGGCTTACCTTGAGACGTGTCAGCAGGTTATAAGTGGTTTTTCCTGAAGTAAAAATAGTCTGCTCACAATATTTACACTTTGCCTTGATGTGACCAGATCTAGCAGTGGGAAATATGAAGTGTTCATGTACAACTGAATTCAGTTTAGTAGCCATCTCAAATTCTCTCAAGAGACTTGACTGGATTAATAACCATGTATAACAATAACTTTTAAGGTGATTTGAGAGTACTGACCTGATTTAACCCTCTCATCACAAACATTCTTTACTGCAATTACCATGATGTTTTTAGTAAGTTACATTCAAAATTTAATTAAGCTACATATGTTCATGTTATACCAATTAGTATAGTTTAAAATCATACCTAATAATCCATATTTTAATAGAATATAAGTTTTAAATTCTTAGTTCTATAAGGCAATATTTTAAAAAAATCCTGAATTTCCCCTAGTGTGCAAAATACGACTTTTTACTGTAGGCATTCCCTCTTCTCTAATATATTTATCACCCACGAAAATTATTCATTATAACATTTTCATCGTTCAGGCAAAGCATAATTTTCATAACTTTCCCACACACACCTGTCACATCCTCTCTTTCAGGATTTGTCAGTAGTTCTCCCCGACATTCAATACTATATTATTTATAACCAACAGAAAGTCAATGTTTTAATATGTCAAATGATGTATTATATTATGGTGTTTTCTGTACAGAAAAGCAGTAATTTCTCTTTCAGTACAAACTTCATTTCCATGAGAAAGTTTCCTGTGGGAATGAAGCTTGTACTGACAGAGAAATTAATGTGATGCAGATGTAATAATACAGTCTAGAAGTATGATGAGTACAAAAGTTGACATTTACTCTTACAATATTAAGTATTCACTAAATCATTCAACAAATACTATGCCATTGAATCTGAATACAAATACTTTAATTTTCCCTACCAAAATATTTAAACACAAGTACAAATACTCCCAAAGCTGTATTCGAATGCAATCAAATACTAATAAGGAATACAAATACCCCACGTCAGATTCCAACAATTTGCAAACAAAGAAAATAATGCCAACATGTTCAAATCTGCTTATTCAAATGGCTTGACCAGGAGACTGAGGACATCACCTTCCAGTTGATATCAGTGAGAATCATTGATCATCAATAAATAGTATGGTTGTTTGGCCAAGAAGCCAACAACTGAGAAGGATTTGTAACCCTTAATTTCTGAGGTATCAAGTTGTATTGAGATGCAATATATGGTCTATCTTTTAGAATCAACATTAATCGTCAGTAGTTAGGATGGTAATTTGGCCAAGACGCGAACAACGAAAAGAATCTTGCAACACTTACTTTCCAATATATCGAGTGATGTTTCTGATGTAATGTATAAGCTACATTTTGTGACCACCACTTGATCAAGGATAGTAAGGATGTTGGCTGATCTGCACAATCACTGACTGAAATGATGTGCCAATCCTTGCTTTAAAAGCTATCAAGTGATGCATATTAAAATGTAAGCAATAAATTTTGTGTTTTACACTTGACTATATATTTAGAATGGTTGTTTGGTCCAGAAGCCAATAACTGAAGTGGCTTTTTATCCTTACTTTTTGAGCTATCAAGTGGCACTGAGATATGAAGTATGCATTATACTGTAGGATTATCACTTGATCATTTACAGCTACAAGTTATGTGACTGAAAGGGTGTCAAAAACTTCTTGACTTCAGAAGGCCTTGTATGATAACGTGAAGTACCATGTATACACTAAACTGTTTGATTACAACTCAGTCACCAGAATATAAGACAGCTGCAGTGAATAGATATGATACCCAGTACATGAACAGTTTCTACAATTAAAGATGGTAAATAAAACTTTGGAAACTCAGTTGAAAGAGCTTTGCAATCCTTGCTTTCCAAGCTATCAGGTAGTGTTGTCTAGCATAATGTATGAAATGCATTTTGTGACTACTGCTCACTCATCTTAGGTTAAAATAATCATGTGATTGAAAGGGCATTGCAACCCTTGCTTTCTGAGCTACTCAGTGTATTTTCTGATATGAGATACCATTCAATATTTTGATAGAATCACTCCCATACTCTAGATGGGTGGAGAGAACTTTATTGAGCACTATACTCTATAGTCATTAGATTTTCATCTATTTAACTGGAAGATATGTGAAGTCTACAAGTTATGAAGTTGTTGTTTCCTTTGAGTGTACATTGTGGTACAGTAGTAAAGCATAAATTTTAATCCTGACTAAGATTTTTTGCTAAACTAGTTGCAACCCATAAATCATTTGTGGTAGTTTTCATGCTCTTTTCTTGAATTTTGCTCATTCGATCATTTTCACTCATGCCATTTAAGCTATGCTTTCTTGCAAGCATTATGTGTTACATTGATAAATCCTGGTCTATTTGAAAACATTTTACATGGTCAGACAAACAAACTTGTGTAGATATAACTTTATCTAATAAAACTACATGTACAATAAACAATAAAGTAATGGTACTTATAATAGCGTACAAAGTATGAAACAGTTATGAGTGTTCAGTGTATGATACAGTTTCATGAGTTGAAACAAAGGAATTCACAAAAATGAAGAATAAAACCTGTAGTATAGAAAAAAGTAGATTAAAGGTGTTTATAGAAGTCTACAAAACAAAAATATAGCTAATTTATTGTAAAGTATAGTAAACGTAAAGTTGTAATGAAGGTAAACAGCTCAATATGCAGAAACATCTGAATGCATGTTCACAAAGTGATAAGCATATGATTTTGAACAAACTGTGCATGCGTATTTTAAACTTAAATAAACTGAGTAGGCCCACAGAAATTGTATTTAGTGTAATGTTAATTCTTTAAGAAATATACACACAAGTTCAGTGTTGTTTGTGTAAAATACTTTGCAAATAAAAAAAACTGAAGCTGAAATCAAAGCCAATCATTACATGATGACAATAACATTGTGCCACTGTCGGGGTTTTATGTATGTGTGGGCAGGATTCTTTACAGTATGTGTCTATGAGTTGTTGGTGATAAATTTCAATAATAAACGGACAGCACACAACTCACTTGTTTTCAAATAATATATTCAAAACAAGTAAAACGGATGTACAAAAGTTCGTTACACTACTGGTTATGACAGTTGTATCCAGAGCTTTATATAATTACCTCTTTTCCATTAAAGTCCACACAAGCAGGTTCACTTACTTTAGAACACCTTTTGATGAGACAAATTATTCTCCTCTATTCTGTTTTTAAAATACAAGGCTGTGATACTCACTTTAAAATCACCACTATTACTGTTGATCACCATAGTTGTTTCCAGAACTTTAGGTTTTTATGTATGTGTGGGCAGAATTCTTCACAGTAGGTGTCTTTGACTTGGTGATAAATTTCAACAATAAACGGACAGCACACAATCCACTTGTTTTCAAATAATATATTAAAAAGAAGTTGAATGCATGTACAAATATTCGTTACACTACTGGTTATGACAGTTGTATTCAGAGCTTTAAATAATTGCCTCCTTTTTATCAAAGTCCACACAGGTGGGTTCAATTACTTTAGAACACCATTTCACAAAACAAACTATTCTCTTCTACCTCTGTTATTACAATACAAGCTAAGAAGCTCATTTTAGAAATTGCCTATTGTGGCTAGACTCACATGCAGTCTAACATTACTTTTACTAATTTAACTTGCACTAACTTGGTCACCTATATATATTGCTCAACTGAGGCCTAGAACTATCTACAAACTATGAGATGTTATGATGTAACAATACTCAAGGAAAATACAAGAAAAACTTAGATGGTTCTAGTAACATGATGCAAAAATATAACAATCACCGGCTAGTGAGCTACATAACATATGATTTGTACACAAGTCTGCAATAAATTATCACTTCTAAGAATACTAAATTCAACACTCATGCTTTATAACTATCTAAATTGTAACTTTCATATTAAATTTAAATGAAACAGTCGTATACATCTAATAGACATTGTGTACCACACTCGAATTAAAAGTTTGATGAAGCAAAAAACAGGTAAGGTGATTCTGAATTGAAAAGCCAATATGCAATACAGACTCCTCACACAAAGGCTTTACTAACAATACGAGATTTGTAGCATTTGATCAAGAAATTTGCGAGAAAAATTCCAGGCAGACAAACACAAGCATGCTATTTATATAAATATTACTAGTAATTATATTTTTCATTAAGACTGAAATATAAATGAGTAGAGTATGACAGCCCCTTTATGACACAATCATCGCTACTGAGCATAGCTTTGGAGGGTAATCAGAAAGTTACCAAAGTGATTCATGTGGTAGCTGTATAAACTACTAGAGTATTTGTTGATGGGTATTGGTAGCATATATATATATATAAATAAATAAATGCGTGGTATAAACATTACATAAAATTATTAATGAATGTTTTGTAACACAAATTAATTACACAATGAGCACAACAGTAAAAAATGATGAGGGAATCAAGGGATTTGATCTCAATTTTAAAAATTGATGAGCATGGGTTTAAATGTGATAACTGACATGGAATGTATTACTAGAAAATGCAGTGTACTTGTTACTTTCATTGATGCTGGTAAGAGCATGTTTCGATTTTGATGTTGAAATGTTTGGGAGGTTGTGCTAAGTATGTTGATTACAATTTCAAATAATTAGAAGAGTTCTATTTTTTTTTCCAAATACCTAATATTTTTGACATTAATATATATATAAAACAACTCAAAAATAATATCATGAAAAACTAACTAATGAAATTTAATGAAGTGAAGTATAAGACAGTTCAATATTTTAATGAAACTTTTGAAAACAAATTTTTTGTAAAATTAATTCTAATCCATTTAAAGTTTATTGATTATATAAGGAAGAGTGAATTGTTAGACATAAACTATTCAAAGCTGTTAAGGGTCAGTGAAATGATAATTAAGTGATATAATAATACTTAGCATTCTTGAAATATTTACATTTTTGATTACACTTTAAGTGCTTTATAAATAAATTTTGTACATGTTTAATTTCACACTTTGCCTTCAGAAAAAGAGCAGAAGCCAAATCAATGAGTAAAAATTAAGTTTTTACATTTGGAGTTTGTGGTTATAATTTATCTAATAATTCTAAACTCTAACCTGCATTCCAATATCTTAATTCGAATAGTTTTCATTAATTGTTTATTATGGTACTCTCAAAGAAAATTTCAACAACAGCACACACATTCTCCAACATGTGAAAAATAACAACAACAACAGGAAAAATTTCTTGACTTAGGCCTTTATATCACTGACAGTAACAATTAACTTAATAACCCGACTTAATATTATTACACAACATTATGTTATGAAAACAAAGAATATGTAATCATATCCAAAATTAATGACAGGAGGTTTCTTGATCTGAATATATTACTCTGTACACAAGAGAAATGGCAGAAGAGTTCATCTTAGTGATGAAATTTATTGAAGTGAAGTATAAGACAGTTCAATATTTTAATGAAATATGTTATTGACAAGTAAAATGATAGGAGAGTTCAATATCTTAAAGAAGTATTCAAGCAATATCTGGAGTCACAGAAGACTATTATATAACAGTAAATTACATGGATATTAACAATAGAGTGCTAGGGTTCTGTTTCTTTCTGCGGTACTGCATTAAAAATTGTGAGAAATAAGCTTGCTTCACACTTTCTTTTATTTTTGTGATGAAGGAAATACAGGTGGGTGAACCACAATCTTCAAGATTGAGCCAAACCAGACCACTGGCTTGGCTCTATAAGCCAAAAACATATATATGAATACACAACAGAGATTGAGCATTTTAGACTGAAAATAAAATTTTGTAGCTTTTTTTTTTTACTTGAACTAAAATTATAAATCCAAAATTAAATGTTAAGTATTTTATCAAAAAGACATCCTTTTTTTTGTCACACTTAGATGTGATTACTTACAAAGCTATCTACATACTCATATTTTCTTTTTTTCCTCATTGACTTAACATAGCACTGACTCACAAATACATTTTGCACCCATTTTTCTGCTTGACTTATAAATGGCTCAAGCAGATTCAATATTTGTGATATGAGTCATAGACAGGCATTTGGCTTGAGCCTGAATTGGGTCACCCACCTATAGAATAAAATAATATGTTTATTTTCAAACATGCCAATATTAGTGATTAACTATTTCCAATTACTTTCTGAAGT
Source organism: Limulus polyphemus (assembly GCF_000517525.1). Taxonomy (NCBI): domain Eukaryota; kingdom Metazoa; phylum Arthropoda; class Merostomata; order Xiphosura; family Limulidae; genus Limulus; species Limulus polyphemus. The sequence continues at coordinate 97,103 of NW_013665885.1, forward strand.
ATACTGTAAATGAAACAGTGTAACTACTTTCTGATTCCATTTTTCCACTGATCACAATTACTGCCTCATGGATAGATGATTCAGGACCTTTGTTTCCACTTGACACTGTAGGCGAAACTGGCATTTCTTCTGCATCTACTTCATCCTGTAAACAAAGTACAGAAGTATAAAGAATTCATTAGTCTCTCATTGCAAAAACTGATTGCATATTTCCTTTTATTCATAATTATTACTTAAATATTGGTTATAAATTTTTAGTTTTGTATCTAGTGGCAATTAGGATCTTTACATGTGTAAAAAATATGTAACCTTTTTTAAGTTAATAATTAAAACCTCATTTTATGTTCATTTAATATCTTATTCCACAAGAGAAATCTTAACTCTTCAGTAATAAAGCTGTGAAGACAAATTACTTAAATGACATTTACAAACAAACATTGAATGTTTTTTCAAATTAAAATTAAAAAGCCAAAAAACAATCATAGAGTACACCTTTTTCACCCTTTTGTTTTACAAAGTGAAGTCCCTAGTAAATGTCACTGAACTACAGATGGCTTAAATTTTACTATGAAGTATATCCAGTCTGAAATCAGTATTTAATTTATATAAAATATTTAGTAAATTTTGAAAAATATAAAACTGGAACAGATAAAATTATATTCACACTACTTAGAAGCTAGTTATTACAAATACAATAAAAATATGAGTGCTACATTTTAAAATATAATTAACGTAAAGACAATATAAATCAATATGTTCTTTACAACGCAAGAATATTCTTTTCACTATTGTTGTTTATGTTACTGCTATTATACTTTTATATCTAAATACACATATATTTTAACAAACAAAAAACCCTCAAAAATTCAGTCAATAGTTAATATATTGTAAATATGATCATTTCTAAACTAAATCCTGTACTTTAGATATAAATGCATTAATAACAAAGTTCAGTATATTTTACAGCTGTTAAACTTTTAGTAAAACTGTGGTTATCAATAAAATTTGTATCTACTTCCTTTTTCACTCAGTGTTATGATGACTGCTGTACTTTGGTATGGCAACTTTTAAACACACAAGTTTTGTCTATTCTGAAGCAAATTTGATGCATTCTAAATAAAGAAATGTAGACTACTAGTGATTCATTATTTAAAAGTATGGTGATTGACAAATTCTGAGGTACTTGTTTGACTGATTGAAGTTTTAAACTACATGATTTATACAAAATATTCATATTTCAACAATTAATATAAGAGCATTTTTAGTTATATTCTTCATATTTTTCTGAATTATAGACTTTGCATGGATTTATCTATTCTATTTTGCAATACCTCTCAACTTATTCTTACCTCTCATTCGATCATCATAGTATAGGACAGTTGTAAAAAAAAAGAAGAAAAAGGATTAAAACTGTGGTATATAACTACACCATGCATGTCTATGTTCTTGTGATATCATAGCATTTATTCTCCATTTTGTACATTTACAGGTTTCATGTAACACTTGGCTGCAAAGGTTGCTAAGTTACTTTCATTTTAACTGCCTTTGTTTCTTTGTCCTTGAGTGGATAATATGTGCACTGCCTGTAGGTTTGGTTGCAGCACTGTCCTTTAATGGCCATCTAGATGACATCTAAAGCTTACGACCTCACCTATGTTGTAAAAAGAATAAGTGAATGACCAGTCATACGGGTAGTGCTAGTTGCTCTTGTTAAATGATATATTTCTTGTGAACTAAGGAATATTGCATTTAAACAGTCTATAACAGATTATTGAAAGAGAAACAACTGCAAGAATTGAGTAAAAGTGAATGAGTCCTGTGTAAGAAAAGTATACATACTATGTTTGTGTTTATGGTTATAATAAGGATTTTTCATTTTATGTTTCATGACTCAGTTATTAAGAGATTTAGCATTTCTTCCACAGCACAAGATGTAGCAAAATGCACAAGAACACTGTTCCAGCATTTACTTTAGCAGCCAGAATGGTGTCTTAGAACTTTTTGGAACACCTTCTGACAATAAATAAAAATCGTTTCATAGCAAACTATGTTTGAATTTGACCACAAACAGGTGAAAACATATCAAATATCACAGTTGAGGTGTTTCCTGTTTTTTGGATATTGTATGAGCAAATTCGCATTGTTCGAGCATAATAATGTCACCAGTCAGTGTCTTTCAACTTCTTGACATATTCATGAAGGACAAATACTGAGTTTTTCAAATACAGCTTTTTTTCTCTACATTATATATGATTATCATGTCTGATAAAAGTGTGGTGGAATATTGTCATACTTTTTCCTCGTTAATGTTAGATGTAACAACTGTTTTAATTTAAGTATAGCACAAGTGTTAAATTTAGTTATTTTTAAAAGCGATAGTTTATCATAGGTTTGTTTTAGTAAATGTGTATGGATCATATGTTGTGTAGTTCAACTGTTCTGAATTGGTATTTGTATTATTAGGTCATGTTACTTAAATCTTCTGAATTTTTCTTGTTGCTTTAACCCTACCGACATGGGTTTACCTATGGTCATGGGTCAAAGGCTAAGTCATCCCATTTGTAGATTAATATTCAAAATTTTATTGAACTACTATTTTATGAATATATGTCAATAAGTTTGGTATCAAATTGTAGATTATAATTTAAATTTTAGTATTATACATTAGTTAATTTCTTCATTTAAATATACATATTAAAAAAAACACCTAAATATTGACTTTTGTGTGTCACGTGGTATGTTGATGCAGCATTGGTTCAAATTAGATGTTTGTGATGTCCAAATACAAAGTCTATAGTTTCTTATGAATTAGATACAAATTACTGATATTGACAACCAAGAATCTAAGAAAAGAACCTCCTATATTTTCTATTTTCTGAGATATTAATACATTTATTGAACCAACCTCTTCCATTTTGTGAAAATACTTGCTTATGTACACCTACTTTGTCCAGTAATGTGTGTATAACCAATCAAAAGCTTAGAATGTCCGCTGTTTTCTCAGCCTCTGCAAAGCATTTGCATAGGATAATCTTTCTTTTCATGCTAGATTCCAAGCGGTAAGGTAAGACATTAGTGAGCTCAAAATATCATATTTTCTAGACACAAATACAGCATATTTACCAGCTTGGTAAGTTATAGTGGATATCTGTGGTACTGATTAGTAACTTATGATTATTTTTATTTTGAAATGCATATACAAAACCTAAAGAAAAATATTTAGTTTTACATTCTCCATGTGCAAAATTTATAAGGCTTAGCAAATTGTGGCAAGCAGCAAATGAGTACAAAGTTCATAACTAGAAGAGACAATTGTTTTCTATACTTCTTTGTTTACTGTTCAATGTTTTAAGAAAAGTAACTGAAATTTAAGAACATATTTGTAAGTAGTAATAATATATATACATATATAATGTATTATAACAGATATGAGACTGTATTTTACAAACTACTGGTCCATTAGACCAAAGCCAAGACAGGTCACTTTGTAAAAGCCAGTTTCATATTCTTGGATAAGGTAACATGAGTGCACTTGTGCTGTGTCATTGCAACTTCTGTGATGTTAGTCAGGCATGGCTGAAAGGTCAATAAAATTAAAATAATAAATATATATAGAGATATTTGAGATTTAAGCTATTTAGAATAAACAATTGTGTTTTCTGTAGTCACTCTAGAATGAAAAAAGCATAATTTATATCTAATTCCTAATTTTCTATGGTTGATCAAATCCACCAAATCTGTACAGATACAGTAGTGAAAATAACAGATAAGATATAAAGTTTTTTATAAAAAAAAAAAAGTTTGATAATTATCTGAATGTTATAAAGATTTTGCATGTGAAATTTTCTGATGCATAAAAGTATTTTCAATCTTAAAATCAAAATTACTTGTTCGATAGTCAACGTTCGAAAATAAAAAATTACTTAAAATATCTTAAAACTTAATAAAGAAATCTGATATTCTGGTTCGAAAGCCTTATTATGTTTATTGATAATCTGCAAAAGTTCAATGAAGATATGCTAACTGTATTAAAAATTATAGCATGAAAACTATAACAAGCAAAAAATGGTTATGAGGTCGGTACCTGGAACCGAGCCCATAGTGAAGAGTAAAGTAAGTATTGTTGCATCATATATCTGGTAGTGTGTGGAATGTTCAAGACTGCTGTTGTGTGTGTATATCTAAGTGTCCAGAAATTAGTTCAATAATAGAAGTTAAGTGAAAGCAAGTTAAGTTAGTAAAAGATATAGTCAAGTAGATCTAGACTACATGTTTGTGAGCCGAGCCATAAAAAGCACATAGTAGCGTTTTTTTTACGTGAAATTTTTGCAGATTGTATTGTAACAAGAGAGTACAGAAAATTAATTTGTCTTGTTAATAACTGTGTTCTAAAGTAATTGAACAAACCTATGTCGACTGTTGACAAAAAGAGACAATTATTTAAAGCTTTGGATACAACTGCAGTAACCAACAGTGTAATGTAAGTGAAATTATCCCCGATTGTATTGTAATAACAAAGTAGAAAAGAATAAATAGTCATCTAAAATTGTGTTCTAAAGTAACTGAACCAGCCTGTGTGAACTTTGATGAAAAAAGAGATAATTATTTAAAGCTCTGGATACAACTGTGATAACCAACAGTTATAGTAGTGATTTTAAAGCAAAATTATCACAGACTGTATTGTAATAATAGAGTAGAGAAGAATAATTCCTCATGTAAAATTGTATTCTATGGTAACTGAACCAGCATGTGCTGATGTGGATGAAAAAAAAAAGATTATTTAAAGCTCTGGATACAACTGTGGTAACCCACAGCATAACAAACATTTATATATACATTTGACTTGTTTTAATATATTATTTTAAAATAAGTGGACTGTGTACTGTTTGTTTATTGTTGAAATTTATCCCCAACAAGTCACAAACACCTACTGTAATAAATCTAGCCTATACATCCATACCAAAAACCTGAAAGCTAATAAGAAACCTAAAAACAACTCTGACAGTTGAGTTTCCATATTTTCCTTTTTCTACCAAATCAATTGACTCATAGCCAATAACTACAGCATGTGTCTTATAAAACTGTGCAATTAGTTTAACCTTTTTTTTTTCATATGGGACACAATGTATGGATTTGGTTGTCATTTTCAACACTTAATGTGACTGTCAAATGCCTAAACTCGGAGCATTAAAGCCTGGAAAACAGGTCAGCAGCATTGGGCATATAGAAATGAGGGGAGAAAAAAAATGACTGAAATGTATTGCTACTTGAGTAATAATTTGTTTTGCAGTTTTTAATATTTTCATTTGTCTGCTGTCACTTACTCTTTAACTTTCTGAAGATTGCATGTACCTCTGCACTAGACAATTAAGGTATTAGCTAAATAACTAACTGATAATAATAATAAAAGTGAATATATATATTTTCTCAACAATGGTCTTAATGAATGACCACAAATCTGGGGCTGTATTTGTGAAAGCCTCTCTAATACAGAATGTAAGAAACAATTTTAGTATATTTCTTCAGAATTTTTTAGATACTGTCTTAGATCCTGAACAAAATAAATAAAAGCAAGTGAACCATGTAAATCAATCCCCACATGCATAAACACACACATATACACGAATGCAGGTTTCTGTTAGTTGTTCTGAGCAATTTAGTTTGATCCTTTAGTTTGATATAATTTCAGTTAACTCTAAACAGAAATAAACAACAATAAGATAATAATATAAATAACTGTAGTGACAATCCTTTCAACTAAATGGAGGTGCTCTGATTTGCATTCTTTAACATTTTCCATAGATGTGATTCAGTTTACATTTTCCTTAGGCTTGATAAACACCAGAAGAGAAAGGAGCAAATAAATAAACTAACAATACTATTATTTTCAATTTACTATACACATTTACTGGTAAAACAAATGGCAAATCTTAATTGTACATACTTCTAATTATTTTTCTCTGTTACACCCAAAGTGCATTGGATTATTATTATCATTTATGCCCTTGTTTGTAGCACATACTTACAGAATATTATGATCAGATGATTAGTTTTGCAATAGTAACACTGGATAAAATATTGAAAATTGTCTTCCAAACAGAGATCATAGATTTGAAAGTCATTAGTTCTTAGAAATTTATTAGCTTTAATTTCTATTTCATTAACTCATTGATGTAATTGTTCATTTTGGCTAAAAAAAAAAGACTGGTTAGAGGTACTATCTTTATAGTTAGATTTCAATTATTGTTGAAATGATATAGTACATTCTGGCACTCAAGTGCTGATTACTTCATGGTCAATATCTTGAATGAATATCCAGTTTTAATTGAACCTATCAGATAGCTCAAATGTTAATTCAGTTTTACCTGGATATATGACAAAAGTGGGAAGGTAACTGGAAATTCTGGTACCATAATCTCAAGATATAAAATTGCAGAGTTTGCCACATATACTACGGTGTGTACTACCCTTTAATCTTGCCCTTGTTTGGTTAAGTTCAGAAGGGCTTCATAAATAATGAAATTATATTTCCCATGACTTTAACATCTACAATCAAGAGGAAGAGTCCACTGGTGGATGGATGCCATGATTGATCATTCAGTAGCTCCAGGAAGAGCAAATGAAAAACCCACATTTATTGTTGGTGCTTTTTGCTGTGCAACTTAATTGGCAGAGATTGATGAATGTACCATGGATGCAGTTACCTGTGGCACTTGTATGAGAAATTATGAATACATGAGGGTATTCTGAACCATTGTTATCAACCACCAAGCAATAGTTCTTAGCCTGTGTTACAGTTAGTGGTCCCAAGGGCTTTAAGGCACAAGATTCTTCAGGATTCTTCACTCGAGACATTTAGCACTGGTGTGAACACTTTATGGAGTGTGTCACCCATACAAAAAACCAGCCTAAGCAGGGTAAACTCCAGCAAAAAATTACTGGTTCTCCTCTACTGAGAATATATTTGGTTATTCCTGGTCCACTCCCAGAAATGGAACACAGTCACATTTATGTACTCAAGGTTATCGGCTACTTCACAAAAAGTATCGAGGCTTATCCACTGATTGATAAAACTGCATAATCAGTGGCTGATGCACTGGCAGAATACAGGATAACATGGTTCAGAGCATGAATATGAAAGAGGTGTTCCAGACTGTAAAGCACATGTTTACTAAGTTTGTTTACCCTGACTGAGGTGACTAGGACATATCGCACAAATCAACAGAGATCAGAAGGTTTTTTGACAAATATGCTCATGTTCAGCTGAGAAGTCTTCCTCCCTGTAAATGGGATGTATGGTCGATCATCTAGAGTGGACATTCAACTATGCCCCACGGAATATGTGGAATGGGCAAAGTCTGCATTAGTTGATGAACAAGAGTTTGCACATCAATAGATAGGAAATGCCACTGTATGACAGAATAGGTGTTACAATAAGACATTCAAGGAAAAAACTTATGAAAATGGAGACTGGGTGTGGCTTTGGTATGTGCTAGCTGCACCAAAGGCTCTTGGCATCAGCTGGAAAGGATCTCATCTTGTACTTTGATGAGTTGTATATTAACGTATGAGTTACAGCAGTCAAGGTGCACATGAAAGCACATAATCGTATAGCCGTATTTGTATTTGACCAATAAACTTCTGATGAAATGGCTTAACTAAGTGTCAGAAAAGGTTGAGACGACTATTTTATCCCATCTCACCCTGAATTTAAGGAAATAATGAAAGTACTATATCCAATTATTCAGAGTTAGGACAGTCACTTCATTAAGAAACCAATGATTGAAAGGAAGTGGTAGTCATACTGTCCAAGCTATTCAGTGATGTTAACCATACAATATATATACACTATGTTGTGATTTCCACTTGATTATCATAAAACTAAGACAAGGCTGTTAAATGTAATGCCTAGAACATCACTACTTTGCATAACTGAGAATGACAGCTAGTAGTTCAAATCTTAGCTTAAGAGGTGTTGCGACCCTTGCTTTCTGAGGTATCAGGTGGCATTGTGAAGTACAGTATATGCACTACATTGCACGATTACCACTGAAACAAGAAGTAAGGATGGTTTGTTGATCACATGATAAATGGGTCTGAAAGGGATTTGTGACACTTGTTTTCCAAGGTACCATGTGATTTTTCTGAAGTGAGATGTCAGACATGTTTCACATGAATCACTCACAAGAACTCTGTAGAGTCTGAAAGACATAAATTCTTCACGTGCATTGAGGAAATTGTTTTCTCAGAATTTATATTGATGCAAAAATATCAAGAGCATGAATATTAATCCTGACTTACAAAATTTTGGGCTGAATTATGTTGGAATTTATTTATTTTGGGATATCTGTAAAGAAAAATGCATGATTTTAATTGTTTGTAGCACATTAAACTATAGCTACTGAGTAGTAGCTTCAGGGAGTAGCCTGAGACAGTAGCAAAGTAATTTCAGTGCAAGCTGGAGGCAGTCTGTTCAAAGCTATTAGTGTATGTGATAAAGTGCAATGGAGATGTATGCATATTGTAATATACTGGTCAAAACAAATACATGTGTGTCATCTCAAGTATGTAGGAACATTATGTGAAGTCATTCATGGGTGTTGTATAACATGATTTGATCAATAAGTAATGCACTTAACCATCACAACACATATGGATGGAAATAAAAAATATGATCTGGATGTTAAGGCTTTGTAATCTGAGGTTGACTGTGATTACTTGCCTGTAAGGTATTATTTGAAGTTGTAATTTACATGTTATTTTCACTAATATTGTGAGAGAATGTTTCAATTCTGACACTGAGATACTTGACAGAAAATAAATTTTCATAGAAGGGTAAGATTAACAGAGAATATAGCACAATGTCTTGGAGCTAACACAATTTTACTTATTATTTTTTAGTAACAGTAGTACATGATAATTCAACTGGATTGAATCGAAATATTTGAGTTAGTTAAATTATCAGTAGTATAAGAAATTCAAAAACATTAGCTTAAATACCATAACAAATATTTTGAATCATGCAGAATGAAATATTTAGTAAAGCACACAGTTTTCTAAATATTTTGTTAGCACTTTTTCAGTCAAAGATACATTATAAGATGAATAAAACTACAGACTATAAATGTAGTAAGAGAAAGCAAAACATAACACCCATGTGGTAAAACTTCATAAATCACACCAAAGCTAGTATTAAACTTGTAACTCAAAGAAGGTCCCCAATGAGATACAATGAAAACATTTGTGGGTTTTAATGGTCAAGAGTAAAGGTTGGTATCATCTAACACAAGTCAGCTCATGTTTGTAGGATCCAGTTTTACAGTTTTGACTCCATTCCTTTCCTACTGGAACCAGGCAATGTTTACATAACAACCAGATGGTAGTTCAAGTAATAGCTCTGGGTCATAAGGTAGATTTACTGGCCATTGTCATGAAAATGACAACAGAGGGTGGTAAGGTTTAAAATGGTATTGCTCAAAGGAAGAACTAGTAAGGACTGTGGGCCAATAAGTTCTCAGCAAAGGATATATAGTCTGTGGGTGATTAGAACATGAGCACATGAATCCCATAAAAAAATTTTACTTGACTAAGGTAATTCTTTGATTACTCAGACCCTAAAGATAGTTTATAAAGGGAAGTAATGATTATAACTGTGCGGTAATGATCATTTTTAACCTACACACCTAGCTGACAATTTGACTAATGGAAATTCATTGACCTTGCATTTTAAATATGGACATTTACTATTTAAGATCAAGTTCTGGGCCAAATTGGCTATCTTGTCTTCAACTAGGTAGTAGTGATATTCCATATTGTATGTTGAAACTTTTTCTTTAGGCAGACCGCCATGGAGAGAAGAAACTATGGTAATAAACAAAAGTTTGCCCATGACTTCCTCCTTTCCAAAAAGCTGATGTTTAAGGCTATACCTAAGAATTTTGGAGCTGTCCTGACATTTGTTTCGGCAGAACCTATCAATGAAGTTGCATTAGTTTCTATTCTGTAAAACTTCATTACAGCCAGAATGGGATATTTTGGATACAAGCCAGATTTAATATCAAACAATAGACAAACACACAAATGTAATTTGAATACAAATATTTAAAGTATTCTTACTAGATATGTCTGTTTATATATTAGAAGATATTCTGTATTCATAGCTTAAAATGTTCTGGTTTGTTAATTGTGGTAATGTAAACTAAAATATATTTTACATGTTCACATACAATTATGGCCACAGCCTGGATTTTGTTCTCCTGCCATTTCAGTTATGCATCTTTATAAAGGGCTACACATGAAAATAATCCAATTTAGATTTAAATAGCATAAATATTCCTATACATGATTTAACATACAAAGAATTAAAAAGCAACAACTAAAATTAATAAATCCAACAAATATTTAATGTCTTACAGGGAGTCTCTTGATAAAGGTGTATATCTAAGACATCAGGAAATGAAATTTGGTTTTATATGAAGTCTAAAATCATAAAATTAAACAGTTACTTAAAGTCATTTAAAAATTCTCAACAAGTATTCTCAATTGCTTAAGAAACTTGCTTTTAAAAATTCCAATGACCTGTTAACTATCTTAGAAATTGTATAATTTTATGAAGATATAAAAAAGGCATTTATGGTTGCAATTTACAAGCTGATTCAAAAGGATTCTTTAATGGATTACACAGTAAAATATGAATACCTATGATAAAAGTTACATACAGCTACAGTGTTTCTTACAGTAGCTTATAAAAGCTAGATATGAATTAAAACTAAAACATTTTTGTGATTTACAGTTTATTTATAGGAATTTCAAACAATTTATTTTCACTTTACAAAACGTTTTCTAAGCTACATGCAAGTATTTACTGATATAATCTTTCAAACTGCCTAGCAAACCTTCATTTATCCATGTTCTTTCTTTACAAAGAGCTCAAGTACAACTGGGAAAAACCTACCAATCAAAAGTGTAAAGATCTAAATTTCAAAGGATAAGATAGACTAACATATACCAATCAAAATAAAAAAGAAAAATATGAACACTTATATGTTACCAGGAATTAATATGGTCATATAAGAGCAACATTGTAGTGTGATTTGAGAATCAATAGTTTTCTTATTAGTCTTTACAAAAATGCCCCATAATAAACCAAGGAAAGAAAGAGATAAACAAGATACCAAAACATAAATTACAAGTATGAAAAAATTCCATGATCACAACTTCAACACAATTAAGAAAGAAATATGCAAAAATAAAATTCTCACTTCCATGGGTTATATAAGATTGATATTAGTCTCAAGTTAGTAATAAATATTGTAATTTTATTATTTTGTATTCTTAAGCAAAACTTTCACAATTCAATTTCTCATCCCTTGTTTTAAAAAACCAAAATATCTAGTAACATGTTTATTTTTCTATATTTTATGTGTTTTAAATGTTTTCAGCAATTTTCTAAACTAAATCATGTGGGGAAAAAATTATTGTTTACCTTGAGCTAGATTGATTTGTAGTCGTGAGTTCTGTGTAGCAAATTTCACTTTTGCTGCTAACATATTGTTGTAGATTATGTTTTTAACGTTTTAATTTCCCCCTTTTTTTTACTGTTTGCTAAAGGGAGTTTTATCTTGTAGTGATCATGTGTGACATCTAGAAGTTTTCTAAATGTGTAGATTTGGCAAAATGTCTCATAATTTTTTCATGAGAATTAATCAGTGATTGAGTGAAGATTCAGGTAGTTAATCAATCTGTTACTGTATTAATCAGGTATTTTTGTGCAAAGAAAAACAAGCAGAAAGAAACAGAGTATTAAAAGAAGATAAAAAACATGCAAAATAAAATCAAGAGCTAAGAGAATTTAAGAGAGAAGTTAAAAATAAGACAAAAGATTGAAAGAAGAATTAAAATCAAAAACATATTTAATTGAAGACAAGGTCAAAGAAACTATTGGAATGTGCAAAAGAATTATAAGAACAAAATCAGTGAAGTAGAAAAGAACACCAGCAACAGAACAAACATCTGAAAAATGATTTGGGAAATGCTAGTATTAAGCCAGTTACAATTCTCTTTACATCTGCCAAAGAATTCCACTCTCAAAGACCTTTAACACTTTCAATATGGGCTCGGTCAATCTGACCAACCACGTGACCTTTTTGTACTAGTTTAAAGTCTTTATAAATTTAATACTTATAACTCTCAATATAATGAGTATATCTTCATGAAAATTGGCAGTCTTTCAATTAATATTACAAGTCTTTCACATACAAAAACTTAGCGAAGTATTTTTAATAAAATAAAATAAATATTTGTCCATGAATATATTGAGTATTTGTTTTGAATAGTCCGTGTATAAAGTAATTTTCATGTTAAAATTTAAAATACTTTTCCTCATCTCAAAAATCTAAATTTCCTTTGTGTAATCCCTAAAACCTCCTAAATGCATTTCAAACGTTTTTTCAGTAAAACTTTATAGTTTATCTGTTATTTTCTCTACCCTATCTCAAAATGGAATCTGTCAATTCGACCGACCTCGTAACCATCACCAAAAAAAAAAAAAATCAAAATAATAACCTAAATTTACCTTTTTTCCTTCTATAATTACTTCAAATTGTTGCATGAAACTACATTCGTTTATTCCAAGTAGCTCTAAGTTCATAACACTATACATCTATTTATAATTAAATTTTATTGTTTTATTGCCATTTGAACCATGTCTAACTACTATCCAAGCCATTATAAGTTGTAAATCACTCAGGAAATGTGCAGCTAACGTTACGCTATCGAATTACATTACCCACGAACTCCTCGCATACATGCCGCATGAACCATTTTAATCATATTATTATGATTACTTATCTTACCTAATCTAGTCTTAAATAACTTAAAAAGATCTGTATTTTTAGATTTTAGTTACTTTTAAAATAATTAACAAAGAATAAATATGAAAAACAAGAAATAAAGTACTTACCTAATCTTCTTTTTTTCTTTGCTGTCGGATTTCGAAGAGAGTTAACCCTAATTTTTTA
>NW_013665885.1:111101-112707 GCF_000517525.1 Limulus polyphemus
AACACTGATGCTTTCCAGTGCGCCATTTTGCAGTATCGAAACACCCCTGATCGGGATACAAAACTTTCACCTGCTATGTGTGTATTCGGACGTGCTGTGAAAGACTTCATTCCCATCCTTCCGGGTCGTTACCTACCCCACGACACATGGCAAGACACTCTAGCTCTACGTGAGGCTGCCCTCAGAAATAGACATATAAAAATAGGGGAACGCCTTAGTGAACATACCCGATGTCTACCACCACTCAAAGTTTGTGACTTCGTCAGAATACAAAACCAGACTGGTCGTCACCCTCCAAAGTGGGATAAAACAGGTCAGGTCATTGAAGTCCATCAATTTGACCAATATGCCGTACGAACTGATGGTTCTGGACGAATAACACTATGCAACAGGAAATTCCTCCGTCGTTACACACCTGTGTACCAGCCCCCAACACGACAAACCATTGCGACTGATTTACAGAGTCTATCAAAAACTCCTATGCCTCAGTCGACCCTCATACAGACACCGTTGAAACCTGGAATCACTTACGGTAATTTAGACACCGACATGAGTACCACTAGAAGGGACACTTCACCAATTCATCGTGGTGAACTTACTAGTAACATGCCTGTTGATTCCCTAGACACTATGTGTAATAACCCAGATCCTAAACCGGTCCCTTCTACTCCAGATACCATGCCCGCATTACCGACACCTCAGCCTGGATCAACACTTCAAGAACAACCCGTCCAACCAACCACACTACCACGTACATTCACCACACCTACGACTCCCACTAGAAGGAACACTTCACCAATTCACAGTGGTGAACTTACTAGTAACACGCCTGTTGATTCCCTAGACACTATGTGTAATAACCCAGATCCTAAACCGGTCCCTTCTACTCCAGATACCATGCCCGCATTACCGACACCTCAGCCTGGATCAACACTTCAAGAACAACCCGTCCAACCAACCACACTACCACGTACATTCACCACACCTACGACTCCACGACATTCCAAACGAGCAAGTGTGAAACCAGCATGGTTACAGGATTATGTGCAGTTGATAACGGGGCAGAATAATCCGCCGGCTGGAGGGCAGTCTAACCTGTGAAGGCCGATCTACCATAAGTGTTCATTAAACTTTGTTGTGTTAATCTTGACATAAATCACAATAAGTGATAACTTAGGTGCTTAATTTCTACCTAATTACAGTCACAATTAGTAAGTTGCAAGTAGCAATTAACCTTATTCTATGTTTGGATTACTGGTTACTAGTGAAAAGAACATCATAATCAATTACAGACTAACTGCATTCCGAAGGACTTGTATTCTACCAGCCATTGTTCACAGGGATTCACCAATGACTCAGGAGGGGATAGAGGAATATACATTATCAGTTACTTCCCTTTTACTGTGTATTCTACCAGCCATTGTTCACAGGGATTCACCAATGACTCAGGAGGGGATAGAGGAATATACATTATCAGTTACTTCCCTTTTACTGTGAATTATTATTTGGATATCATATAGTTAGCCTCCCTTTCTTGCTTACGCCATCTGTAATCCATCGATCAATAATCATAGTAGTGTTTCCATCTTATTTACGTTGTAAGTAG
>NW_013665885.1:113067-125798 GCF_000517525.1 Limulus polyphemus
TTTTCATATGTATATGTTTCAGATCTCCATCATTCTAGATGTTATAGTTCATGAATAAAGGATATCAAGAAACAGTAGTCCATACTCATTTAGCGACAAGAGCCGTTACAAATTCATCCAAGCTAGTCGTTAACCTCCCCACAGGAATTATGCTGCTATTCTGAGTGAAATTGGAAATTGTCGGTTCAGAACACAACATTATACAATATGTCATTTGATAGATGAAAACTTTGACTTTCTATTGGTTATAGGTAATATATAATGAAATGTAAGAAAGAACTATCAACAAATTGTGAAAGAGAGGGTGTGGCAGAAGGGGTCTGATTTTCTATTCGATAACTCTGTAACAAAAAATTTAAGACTATAAAAATTATGGTTTCTCTGAGCAATAACGATTCTATAGAGAGTAATTTATGTTTAATTTCATACATTTTCGAGGAGTGATGGATAAAATAGGGATGATAACATGCTAAGACAAAATGTGTCACGTGGGTCACACTAGTGGAAATTTATGACTTTTAAATATTCCCTTTTAGAATTAAGAACTTAAAACTTGTATACTATTAAAATATGGATTATCAGCTAAGATTTCATGCTATTTTAATTGGTATAACATAAACAAAAAGTAGTGTAATAAAATTTTGAATGTAAGACACTAAAACCTTGTGTCATACACGAAGAGGATACCCAGGACAAAAGGGTTAACTATGAAATAGGAAAACCCATTTTGTCTACACTTGTTACCACTACAGCTGTGCCATGTATGATTACAGGACCCTCCTGGAGTACTCCATTTATCAAGTAAGAAAATTTTGCAGGCCAGTTCAAGAACATCACACAATCGAGAAATCAACTGACTATGATGGAAAGGTACCATGCAAGGCGTATCAGGCTCAGTTCCAAATAATTTCCAAAGTGAATGGATGAAATAGTGCTGCTCACTAAAAAGAAACAGCCTTAAAAACATTAAGCAATTTTTCATATGAAAGCTGTAACAACTGTCAAACACTGAAGACAGGATTCTACCATTGGCTTTTTAAAAGGCATAGGCTCTACTCCTTTCAATAATCTCTTCAAAATTCTTCATTTAAGAATGACCAATTCAATTTGATTTAAGTTATATTTGTCTTTTCCACTTTTAAATGGCAAAGTAAATTTACTAAGCTAAAATTCCTGCCTTATAGTAATTCCCATGCTATGCTATAGATTACATATTACATGAATTATTATTATCTATATAATACATTAATTAAAACAATAAAGTCCTTTACATAAAATTCTACAAACTTTTTGAATTATCGCACTATATGGAGGCCTACTGTATCTTTTTTCTCTCCTGAACAGTATTGAAGTGCCATTGGTTAGTGAAGCTATTGTCTAGTGAATCAGGAAACATAGTTGTAATCCCTATGTAAGGATGGGTTGTGTTAAAAATGGCAGCCTGTACATCATGTACAGGACATCGACAAAACCCAACCAAAGGGATACAGACAAAAAAGCCCTTCACTAAACAAGTATAAAACTGGCTCAAAAGATTGGCTAACCTTCTTTGACATTTAGAAAACAGGCCAGAAAAACTTCGATTCTCTTCATCTTGCTTCTTTTCCCGTCATATGTAACTCGTAAACCACAGTGTGTCTATGACCAGCATGGACACCAATACACTTCACTACTTCCTAGGATGTGCCTTTTCATACTTAGGGCAGCAATTGATCCACGATAGGTTAGTTACAGCCCAAAGTACTAATCACAGTTTCTGACCAGTAAGCCATTATGTGCCTTATATGGAAGTAGACAATCTACCGTATACTCCTTACCATGCCACTCAGTATTCTGGTGATGATTTATCTTGCTTCAAGAAGTAATGTCTTTAGATTATATTATGGCTCCCTATAGAATAGTACTGAGTAAGTTGGTGAAATGGTGCCTTCCACCTACAAGTTACAACTCCACTGGAAGTCAAGACTTAGACTTGTAAAAAGTGCAGAAACTAACAAAAAAAATTTATTCTAAAATTGTTGGGATGTAGGGATGCAAAAAGATAAGAATCTAGAGAGCATTTGGGATGGGAGAAAAATCTGTATTACCCATTTCTGCATTCCCCCACCTAATATATATACAAGATATACAAGACTGTTTAATTTAAGAGTTATTATTTAGTTTACATAACAAGAGTGTTAAAAGAGTGTTAATTATTTTAAAAGTGATAGTTATGACAAGTTTTGTTACATAATTCTGAATGAGTCATACGTTGTGTGAAAGAAAAAGTGAAGTTAGCCAGCATGTAAGTTTAGCCATAATTGGTGATTCCTAAAGTGAATTTATCAATGATTGTATTGTGATAAAAGAGAAGGAATAATCTGTCTTGTCATTTGGGTTCTAAAGTAACTGATCCAATCTATGTGGACTTTTGATGAAAAGGTGAATTATTTCAAGCTCTAGGTTCAACTGTGGTAACAACAATAGTGTAACAAACATGTTTGTACATACTTTTGACTTATTTTGAATATATACTATTTTAAAACAAGATGATTGTGCACTGTCTGTTTATTGTTGACTTTTATCACCAACAGGTCACAGATACCTACTGTAAAGTATCCCAGCCCATATAAAAACCTGACAATATGCATCCACCCTGTGAGTACAGTTTATGAGTGGTGGAATGCAGGAATTGGTAGTGCAGATTTTCCTCCCATTCCAAATGTTCTCTAGTTTTTGATCTTTTATTATTCCTATATCCCAACAATATTAGAATATAATTTTTTGTAACCAGTTGAATAAAATACTAGGCCTCTACGTTATTCCCAGATTATTTGTTTACTTTACAGAAATTACAACTTTTTATGAAGAAAAAAAAATCATAAATCAGTTTTACTATGGTTATTGTAGTTCAGGGTTGTTGTTGAACTGAAAATTATACAGCCTAATTTTATCAATGGATGTACACAAAACACTTTCTGTAATCACCTTGAGTGGTCCTTCATAGGACATTAATATGGAAATAAGAAAGTCAATGAAACAGAGAAGGAATAGTAAATGCACCAAAATAGTGTCAAAATGTCAGGTGTTGGGCAACAAAAAAGTATGCATCAGCAATGCCAGGCCTAATGTTGCCACCTTAAACACATAAATACATAATAAAATACTTATCCACATCAAAGTACATGCATTATTGTGTATTATGTGTACCAAGTCTAGTAATGATAAATAATACAGATAAATATATAAAATAAATAAAATACTTTCGTATTCTAATATTCCTTTTCTTTGGTACTTACATTTTCAGAAAATACACATAACATAATGATCGTTAAATGCTAAGCCCATCATTCACAAAAATTTTACATCTGAGTTTTAAACCTAGTCAGCATTAAATATAAGCCTAAATCTCTGAATTTAGATCATAGCATATTAAAAGTTTGAATTTTATAATTCAAAAAAATATAAAACCAATTATTCTCAGGTTAATACTAGCAATCTAAAATTTTTAATTATAATCTTCCATAACATTCACAATAATTTAGCTTCTAAGTTTTAGGCTTAAGTAGTATTCAATGGAATCCAAGGCTTAATTGTCTGAACATAGAAGATTGTGTAGTTGTTATGTGTAGTTTATTATTAAATTACTATAAAATTATACAATAAAAGCATATTACACCATGTTATCTACTGTACAGAGATAAAATCTAATCAAACCAATAACTAGATAGTACATTGCAACTGGTGCTAAAATCCAGTTTAAATGCCACAAACAAATGAGATTAGTGATACCTTTCCACTGAGAAAGAATACCAGTTCATTACAGATTAAGTCCCAGGTACCTGCTGGTATCTAATATATATGTGGGTAGACTAGAACAACTGAGATTAAATGTCTTTCTCGAGGACACAACCAGATATCGCAAGCATCCCAAACCTGCAACATTCTGACTATAAGTCAAAAGCAATAGCCACTGGGCCACACTGTCCCCTGTACATAGGTTGAATGCATCATACTAAAACAATTTTGGAGCCTCATTTCATTCTTACAGTCCATTTCACCATATATAATCATGCTCTGTTTCATGAATATAATCTTTCATAACATTCATAATAATTTAGCTTCTAAGTTTTAGGCTTAAGCAGTATTTAATGGAATCCAAGGCTTAATTGTCTGAATGTAGAATATTGAGTAGTTGCTATGTAGCATAGTTTCTCCTGTAAGGCTATCATGTCAATTGCACACATTTCTCCTTCTTGTAGGCTTTCCATAAGCCACCTGCCACCTGAGGATGAGATTTTTCTTAGTACCCATTTTTAACAATCTAACCACACAAAAATCTACAAGTGCTGCTGCATTTGACAACTTAACCAATATGTTTTTGTATGGACTAGCACAAATAACCATTTCATTCTCTGGCTGCTTGATTTATGTGACAGTAGAACAGATATATCAAGGAAGCAACTTATGTACACGTGACAGTTGTGGTCACGAAACCTCTCATAATAAACCATAAAAGTGTGATCTTAGAATATAATACAATGTGGTATAAGAGGCAAGTACTTATTTAAGATACTCTTTCTTTGAAAATTGAATAATTTATTCAACCTACAGGTACTGATGTTTCAGAAATTAATTTTTGTTTTTGCTTTTTTTAAAATTAAAAACAAACAAAAAACAGATTGACAAAAGTTCAAGTGAGGCCATATCAAATACAACAAACAATGAAATTTGATTTAAATAAATTTATTTTACACACTACCTTTCCATCTTTTTTATAATCCCACTGTCCTCCAGAGACATTAATATTCGATTCTTTTTCCTGAAGATCATCTCCAATAGTCTGAGATTTGACTGCTTCTTGAGCATTAACTTGGATTACTTTATTCTCATCTTGTCTGATTGAAACTTTAAGAATTTCACCCACATCAACAATATCTTTTTTATTAACATATTCTGCATCTGACATTTTCACTTCCTGACTTTTAATTTCACTGTCTTCCTTTGATCGTCCTTCTGAGAAAATTTCTTGTCCTTCAACAGTAGTTTCCTTTTTTTTTATTAGTTTTTCAAATGATACTTCCTCTAGTTTTTGTAGCCCCAAATTAATGTCAGCTTCATGATGATGTGTTGTTGAGTCATCTTGTTTTAGAAACCTTAACTGTGTTGCAAACAAACTTTTGTTAGACACATTTGAGTGAAGATACTATTGATAATTATCTCAATATGTATATACATTATTTTACTTACTGAAATGAACTAATTGAAGAAATGAGGATTGGTTTGAACTATTTGATTAACATAAATTCTTCTTTAGCAGTGCCAATGATTTTCGTGTAGTTCTGCTTCCACTATAATTTTACTTCATTTAACAGCTACATCACTGTTGACACAAGATACTGGTAAATAAGAGAAGAACTCTTCAATGATGTAATTGTATCTTTTGCACTACAATCCTGTTTAATCTTAACTGTAGTTTAAAAATTAGTTTTAGTTCAAGCTGTAGATACACATATTTCAAAGGTTTTGTTAAATAATCCCTAATAGTGCTATCTTATGACATTTGATGCAATTTGACAGTTATATTAAGTTTGAACTACAGCCAAATGTTTTTTAAGAAGTACATCTTTGCAGACAGTTGGTGAATAAGTTATTAATACATCTTTACAAAACAGAATCTGGTGAATCAAGTTATTTTTTTATTTATTTTCACAATTCTGAGTTATTAAACTAATAGTACCTAGAAGTAGATATTAAAACACTTTTTATTGCAAAGATAAAATGTCTTTACTACAGCATTCTTGTTATTTACAAATAACTCATCTTTGATGTGAACATATTTTATCAAATCAATTATAAAATCTTTGTCAGCTCAAGTGAAAACATAGTAAAGTTCAAAAGTAGTTCTCATAAACCTTTCAAATAACCCAACTTAAATGAAAATGTAAGAAATTCTAAACTGTACTTTTTTTAGGTTAAAAATCTTTGGAGCTGAGTTTCATAGTTTCATTACACAGTAACCAAATAAAATGACAGTAATTACATTTTCTTTGATATTTCAGTTTTTTTTTAATCAGTATTAACACTAGAAATCTTACACTTACACCAAATAAACTATATAAATTTTGCTTTAAAAGAATATTTTAACTTGAATAAGTTAACCCTAATATAAAACAATAGTAGCAAGAAAGAAGATACTTTAGGCTTTTGATTTCAGATTATTTATTCAACAGGTTTCCATTAAGACTGTTCTAATAGTACTCCATTTCTCTCTATTTCTATTTCTATGTAAAAGAAGACAATTCCTACTTTATCACATATATGTTTCAATTTGATAAGAATAAAGCATATTTCAGTTTTAATAGTCTTCATTACTTAACAAAAGAAATAAAATTCAATGTTTTCTTACTTTACGCTTCAACTGGGTGACAACTCGCTGAACTTCCCACAGCTGTTCTTCTTTCTTTGTGTTTCTCAACCCTGCATTAAGTTCAGAGTGTAGTTGTGCAAGAAGATCTTCTTGTTTGGCTAACTCATCTTCTATTGCTCCTGGAGTATCAGGGAGCTCTAAAGATAACCGAGATGTTTCTGGCCTTATTGGAGGAATATACCTAGAATTAACATAAAACAGGTGGACATAACTGCAGTCACAGAAAATTCAGTGCAGTTATACTTACCTAAATAAACTTATTTTGATAGTACTGGATGTCAGTTTCTTATGTTATTCTCCTACAAACAATAATATATAATAAGAACTGGATTCAAACTTTACTAAATAAAACTTAAAAATAAATAACTTCTGATGCAATAGTAATCCTAATTTCTCGCTCTTTAAAATTAAAATCTGATCCAAAAAAATGTGAATTTTTATTGGTCATTGGTAAGGAATATCCTGAGGTGTACTTAAAACCAAAAGTTAGGTTACTAAGACCACAATAAACATAAATTTGAAAACATTTGCTTAGAAGAATTGTAAGTTAACCAAAAAATGAAAAAACTGACACAACTGTTTAACAAACAGAAAACAGCACTGCACAGAACAAATAGAGCATGTGAGTTTTTAGTTTATACGAAAGGAATTAAAAACAACTTTAAATCTTCATCTTTCAGTTTGGGTAACCTGTATGAAATGCAGCTGGATAAGAAGACAAATTTCAATTTACAAATGTCATACAGGTAACAATGTAAGAGAGAATTAAAATTATGTAGGTTTAATATTACATAATACTTACTTATTATTACTTGTGACATTATACAGTATGGTTATTCTACAATAAAATATGATATTGTGTTCATAGTTTTCTACATTTGAATTGATGGTAGTATACCTAGCTATTTATAGTGAATGTTGCCAAAATTTCTTATTTCATATTCTAAAATTAACCTAACCATTATACTGAATGCTGCTAAACTTCCTAACTTTGTATTGTAATATTAAACTACTTAGTTACATTGAGTGCTTCTAAAATTCCTTTTATTCTAATAGTATCTAAGCTATTTACACTAAATGTTTCCAGAATTCTGTATTTTATATTCTAATATTTACCTAGCTGTTTACACTGAATGTTCCTGAAATGTCTTGTGTATATTCTAATATTAGCCTAGCTGTTTACACTGAATGCTTCCAAAATTCCTTATTTTATATCCTAATATTACATATATTTAGTTATAAAAAATTAACAGAAATAGCAATATTTTTCACATCAACTGCTTGTACTGTATTAAAGTGAACATGGTTAATTAATCATTAACTTTTAAGTTTAAACAACCTTCTCTAAGCTGTGCTATTTAAAACCATACTAGTTCAAAAAGGTCTTTATGCACCAAACCAGCTCCTGTATGTAAATATAAATTCAACTAACACTATTTTGTTAATTGATATGATCTTGGCTGAAGGAGGTACAGGTAAGTAAATTAAAATAATCTTGCACCACAGAAGCACAAACCTGCATTCATTCACAAAACTAAATTATTAAAAGTCCTAAATTATTGTTTTTTATTAAAAAAACCTAGTACAACAGTATAAACAAGCATGTGAATAAGACTACAAGCTAAAACATTTTAGACACAATATATTCTGCCAATCTTATATTAATTTTGTGAAGATAATTTCTTTGTAAGATACTTCATTATTTATTTATTCAACTTCATTTAACTCAAGGTTGTAAGTCAATTTCAAAATTTCTTGAGATTTGATGCTACTGACGATATTATCTCAACGACATTAACGTTTATAAAAGAAAATAAATGTTATATTATGCAGCAATTTAGAATATGTTTATTGTGTAATCTTTTTTTTTTCTCTTTGAGCAAAATACACATGGCACAGATATTAATCTCCTGTTAGTTTCTTCTTCATTTCTTGATATGCATTTATAAAGAAATTCACCGATGTTCTGAAAAAATGATATACGATTTTAATCTAATGACAAAGCAATAAAAATTCAAGTATATTTATGTTCATATAAAGTTCCAAAGCTACAATACAATAGTTGTTAGTAGCAAAAGAACCCCTACAAAATTAGATACCACTGTCTCAGCTATTTCAACTAGCATAGCACATTTATGGGTAGAAATATGAATACAAACTCAAATTTTGTAGAAAGATCTGAATTCATCCTTAATTATAAGAACTTAGTTGTACAGAAATGCACTACAGATATATTTGATAATGACTGAAATTAAGCTATTTCTTTACATCTAGTAAAAATATACAAACAATATAATGCACAGATGTTAGAGGATTGATTTGATATTTGTTGAATTTCAAGCAAAACTACATGTGGGCTACCAGCACTAGCAGTCTCTAATTTGAAGAGACAGATTAGAGCAGCATTTCTCAAACTGGTGTATTCCAGGGGGTTCCTTGAGTCATGTCCAAAATTTCATAAAAATATTTTTAAAGAAATATGATTTTTAGAATAAAAAATAGTTTTGTAAAATTAAATTTATCTGAATTAAAACATTTAATTTTGGAATACAGCTTTTCATGAACACGGAATCCTTTTTTCAAAACAAAAACAGTGATAGGCTTGGGGGTTTGCAAAAAATTTGGAATTAAAAGGGGTCCTTGGGTTACTAAAGTTTGACAACCACTGGACCGGAGGGTTTATTTGTTTGTTTTATCACAAAGTTACATAACAAGCTATCTGTGCTCTGTCCATCACAGGAAATTGAATTTTATCACTAAGTCTGTAAACTTTTCACTGACTCACTGAAGGACTAGACTAGAAAGAAGGCAGCTAATCAACACCACTCACTGCCAACCATTGCTACTCTTGAATATAGGGATTTGACTGTGATATAATCTCAGGTTCACATTCTGGTATATTAACCAATGGGTCATGCTTGGCCATATAAAATTAAATAAGGTAATTTATGTAAAGCATTCCAGTTTCATTAAAATTACTGATTTTGTCATACATTTAATTTTTTGGTTACTCTTTCACTAAACCAATGTTTCCCACCATTTTACTTGCTGGATAATGAAAATTACTATGCTTTCAACTCTTCCATAACTGTGTATGAATGCATGTTGATTAGGTAACGTTTTAAAAATTTGGATATCTTACTTTTGGGAGGTCTTGGTCTCAATGTTTTACAGGTTTCAAAAATGAGACTGGCTAAATTTAAAAGTTTTAACAGCATTAGACCAGTCACCTACCCAGGATTATTAAGCACTAAATATCAATTATATGGCAGTTCATACAAGACATGGTGTAGCATCAAAGATTTTTACTAGTAAACCTATGCATAATGCAATGTATAGTCCATAAACAAAAATAAGGGAGGTACTATAAGCATTTTAAAGGTGTACAGTATTCAATATGTCTTTGTAGATCTGCTGTGATCCTTTTTGGCTTCAATGATCATAAAGAATTTACTGACACCAGTACTGGGTTTAGTATCATTTCTGACCCCCCCCCCCCCCTCCATAGTAGGAGATGTTAAAACAAAGACTGTGGGGTTAACATGTAAGGTATTTGCAGTTAAGATACTAATAAAGTTTGTTTGATGCTTGTGAATTTTATTCTTCTTGCTTTTTTTCTGTGTAATTTATTACAAGGTCTCGGTCTTGGACTCGACCCCTAAGGTCTCAGTCTCAGGTCCTGGACATTGAGGTCTCGACTACCACACTTGCCTTACTCCAGCTGCTAGAACGTGTGCCCAAAGAGAAGTCTGTCTACATCCAGTATTTTTTTTCTTGGGAAGTTCCGTGAGGTCAAGCTAAAATGTATATTTTTGGCTTGGTTACTGTTCTGATTGAAAGGCAGGTAGAAAGATTTGTCTTCCATTGAATTATTGTTGAGATTGACCCACAATGTGTATAGCTAGAAACTGTATATGACCAACTTAAGTTGAGCTAGTTTAACACAATATTACCAGAAAAATTTATTTTGCTCAATGGAGTTTTCCTTCTCCAACAGCTGTTTTACTACCAAGCCAATCAGCTAGTATAACAGAGCAATGTGCATGCAGTAAATTTGCTACCAGGGAACAAATGCACACAACTGTTCTATTAATAGACTGTTTTTTGTTTTGTTGTTTTACTTAATAACTGTGTCTAATCACATTATTTCTCAGGTCAAGTTTGATTTATTTACTCTCTGAGGTACATTTATCTGTTGCTCTGCAGTTTCACTTGAGAACACTATGATTGTTTAATGATTTTTTTTTATGTAGAAGTATTTACTAGTTATACAGTACCTTTAACACATATATTAAGTAGTTGTAATATATTTCTATAAACTATCAAAGTTAAATGGTATATTACAGCTATATAAGCATATAGCATAAAATATAAATTCAAAGTTAAATGGGTGCTTTGAATTGTTTTTAAATGATATTTAATGATGAAAGACAATTTTTGCTAATGACAATACATAGTATCAAAGGTTTAAGTTAACTGTTGACAATGTTGAAATATATAGCTACAATCACAGGTAGTTTAGGTTTTTAAGCCCATTCTACGAAAGAGATCTTTCCACCCATGTGATTCCAAAGATATATTCAAGAGAAGTGCTTATTAAGTGGAAAACAGCAGTCTAAATGAATTTCTGAGAACCCTGATATATAAATTTAATCACAATTTCATGAACAATGGAATTGAGAAAAGAGATGTAACATTAACAATGCACAGTAATATTTAGCCTAAAAATCCAGATGATACTGATGATTGTAAGCAAGTTTAATGCATATTTACCAAACCACCATAAAGGATTCCAAGGACCCCATTATCTTAGTAATATCAATACCATACTTACTTTTTAATTTCTATATGCTTAAAAAGGACATCACTGTGAGAAAAAAGAGCATGTAAAATTCTGGGACTCATATGCATTCTTGAGCTTAGAACAATACATGCATTCTGCAAATTCATTTTGTTTCTCTTTTCCTGAAACAAAAAGCAAATTTTTCATATCAGTACACTAAAAGTAAAGGATTCATATAAAACACACCATGTGATTGCAAAGCAAAAATAAAAAAAATTATTGAAACATTTCAACAGTTTTGAATAGAGTTGTTTAAACATTTGTTTAACAACGAGTAAAAGTTTGGAATGGTCTATTTCTTCATTAGGGGTGTGTCTGTGAACCAGACTAGTTTCGGAGAATTCCACTCCTCATGATATCCCTGGACACTACCACCAATGAAATATCAGACCAAACCAAGCCTTTATGGTAGTGAGGTACCGAAAACTGATGGTAGTGTCCAGGGTCACTGATGAGGAGTGGAATTCTCCAAAACTGACACACTCCTAATGAAAGAATAGACAATTCCAAGCTTTTACTCGTTGTTAAACAAATGTTTAAATAACTCTATTCAATTATGTACCAGTTGCCTAGTGTCAGCTGACAATACGAAGAATTGAATTGTGGCGGAATGCTACAATTTCTTCAAATACCTATAGAATGATGGGTTTCTTTTTTGTGAGTGTAAAACACTTAAATGCACCATTTCCATTTCAACAATTTGTCAATTGGCTTATGACTTTCAACAATAAAAACTACAGCATAAGATGAAATCCACCTATTGCTTTATTAACTCTGTTATGACTGAAAATTTGTAGTTTTGCTCTATCCAATCATATCTAAAATTAATTTATAGCTGTTTCCAAAGATGTGTTTCATTAGTAGTAAATGATAAAACCACTTGACATAACACCATAAAAGTCTGGAAACCAGGGTCTGTACAAAACTTAAGCAGAAAATGACAAGAAAAATACTTGAAAAACAAGAAATGGAAGATATATTCTCAAGAAATGATAATTTCTTATCACAAATAAAACTATTCTTTGAGATGAAAAATTTAAAAAAACTTCAACAAGTGTGTGTTTGTAGTTCATTTTGCTTTAGAGTTGAGAAGAAATGAAAATTTGAACACTTTTCATTTTTCTTCTTCATGAACTTTACTAAATACACTGAGTGGTCACAAGTAAATAGACACCTAATTTTTCGTCATTTAACTGATTTATGCTAACTAATTTGTGTTCACAGAGCACTATATAAATTAAAATGGCCTGCACACTAATTATCTTGTGCTACAACATGCCTAGAACTCAAGGTTCTCTCGAATTGTCAGATTTTGTTAAAGGAAGGATAGTTGGTCAAGCAGATGGGTTATCGTTGCAGAGCAGCTAGACGGAAGCCCTTATTAAGACCTGCCAACATAGTCAGACGAAGGAAGTGGGCACGTGATATGATGACAAAGCCTCTGGACTTTTTGGAAGACTGTATTGTTCTCAGACAATT
>NW_013665885.1:126429-133261 GCF_000517525.1 Limulus polyphemus
CAAAAAAACCAACTTCAAAAAGCGATCTACTCCAAGTTTTGAAGCATGAGTGGGCGAAAATCCCACAATCTAAAATTGACGAGATGATTCTCACAATGCCCCAAAGGATCAACGAACTCCACAAAGCGAAAGGAAGATCTACTAGATATTAATTAAATTATAAATATATCAATTCTTGTGAATATGACTGAAAAATTTCATTTTTTCTGAAAAGGTGGTTTCTATTTTCTTGTGACCATGCTGAGTACATGCTATAAAATGACCAAATATTGATTCAAAAATATTTCTGTGATAAAATTGTCCAGAGTTAGAATTAACATATAAAATTGATGAAAAAAAAAATGCCAGAGTAAACTTTGTCTTCGGGATTATAATTTAGGATTAAGTTACTTTTTAAAACCTAAAACTGATGTATGTAAAAATGTATCATATAGTAACATAGTACAAAACTTGTAACAAGCTGAAAATATGATTAATAGCATTCTGTGAATTTGTCCTAACAAACTGACACAAGATTGCTATACTAAAACTAGCGAGTTTTTGTTGATGAAAATAAATATATCACTTTCTGTCATTCTCAAACAACTTTATAAATAAAGTTAATAAGGTTTACTGCCCTAAAAAAACCTCATAAAAGAAAAATTCTTAAAAATGACTAGTTTCAGTCATAGGCCAAAATAAAGAGTCAGTTAATTGAAGTTATATTTTTCCTATACTAAAAATGTATTTCCAATACATACTTACCTCCTCTCACATTAATAGCTATTCTTTTTCTGTGCTGCCTTCTATAAGTAAAATTTTTTTTTCCACATGTCAAAAGCATTAAGCTCCCACGTGTCTTACAATCAATTGATTCATATGTGTCTCACATGCAAATCATCATGCGACAATTCTCCACCAAAACTCTCCTGATGCATTGGCCTCCTTCCATTCAATTCTACCAAACTATCACTTCCAGTTTTGGCAGAAAATGGAAGCACTGGCTTTGAGTGGGGAGGAGGTAAGTACCTATCTGAAATATATTTTCAGTATAGGAAAATTATAACTTTCAGTATGGTACATTACCTCCTCTCACATATATGGCTTGAATCCCACATTGAAAAGGTGGAGGGACTAGTGCAAAGGAAAAAAAAGAAGCATCTGCGAAAGCATTGATGGACACCTTCAAAGATCAGATCCTTGCATCAGAGGATCATACATGGGAGACTGCACCACTTCTGTACCAGGTATTCTCTTCACCCAGTGGGGAAAAGAGATGTTGCAGACATGGGCAGAAATTGGGAGGGGCACATCCAAAAGAGAGAGAACTATGGTTGGACAAGGTTAGAGTAAAAGAATGTGTCTCCAGGTGTAAAGTGGCTAGGGCACAATGGACATTACACAGCAAGTCAACTGCATCCAAATCTCAGGCCGTTGGGTACCGACATCCACGAGGGGGTAGGAAAGAGGATCATACCATCTCCACCTGAAGTTCATCAGACCAGGGGGATCTTGTACTCCCATATCTATGAATGTAACACACGATATTATGATGAATTGATTGATGATCCAGGAACCAGACATTTGGTATCGTAATGATGTCTCTGTAATGTGAACCATCTCACGTAAAACAAACAGATGGGAACCACCCATAGCACAATAAAATCCTTGATACAATAAAATCATCTTGGGATAGCATCAGAGGAAGAACCATATGAATGATTAAGTACTACCATCATGACCCACAACACTGATGGTGGAACAAGATAATAATCGAGTAACAAAATATAGATACCTGTAATCCATGTGTGAAGACATATGTTGATTGGTTCAGTTCCAAATCCAAAACCCAGCCACTGGGAACCAGCTTCCACGTGGTGGTAAGATGAGGGATCCAAATCAGAGGGGTAAACTGCAATATTGACAGCCTACTCCAATTATATATAGTGAAGGTCATCTATACCAGCAGAACACCACCACCCTACTCTCAACTGAATGATTTTAATTATTATGAAGGAGGAAAGCTCCATGGTCCACCACCCCAGCAGCTTGGAATGGGAAAGTGGTAAGGACACTTATACTACACTGGATTTGAAAGGGGAGAGAAAATGCGGTGGAGAGTCTGGTGGAACAACAACACCAGAGACAGTGCAACAGGTGACCATAAAAACCTTATTTTGAAAAACAGACCACACCAGATTTATTCAATCTAAAGCATGGCAGGGATGAGCAGCTATCTCTTTCTGCTTTACCCATGAAGTACATGGGTGAGTACTATCCAGAACGGACATATTAATGAAGCAAATATATTGTGAGGATAAAATTAAATGTGATCTTATGGAACACCCCTTCTCAGCAGTGTGTGATGAGAAGACACCTGAAATAAATTATGGGAAGATGACGATAAGGAAGAATAAGACCAATCAAATTAACAACTGAACCCAACTGGTCAGGGTGGAAGGAGAAAGGTTAGGAACAGAGGATGTCTGCCAAGGAATGAGCAGGCAGGTACAGGTACCATGGAAGAAAGACATGCAGGCAACATAACAATGAAGAGCATGGACAGGACACAGTAGTCTATCCAGATCCACCCTATGACAAAAGTGGGAAATGGAAGGAAGGGAAATTGGTGAGAAGGAGGAATTACCCTTTCTAGCCACTGAAATTTTGGCAAGAAAATATTGATCTAGATAAAGGAGAACATATGTGGAATGATAAAGAGTACGTGAAATGTTGATGGCAAATAAATCCGATTAACACTGTCCACAGGCTAAAAGGAGAAGGAAATAAGTCTTAAGTGACAAGTGGATAATTGAACACGAGGCCAAATGTTCAAATGAAGGTAAAGTGAGGCAGTGAAGAACCACATTAATATTCCAATCCAGAAATAACCCAACAAGGGGGGGAAAGGGTAGGAGAGGTAAAAACTTTATATTACCAGGAAAAATGGAAAGTATTGGTTAAAGCAGCCCAATAATCCGTTATCAAGGATACAGAAGACCCCTGATCAAAGAACCAAGTGAGGAAATCCTTAATAAGTGGAACAGTGGGTCTAGCAGGAGCAAACCCCTGATGCAAAGACCAATGGTGGAAAATGTTCCACTTGCACTGATAAACATCCATAGAGGAAGAGCAAATGGAGTATACTAAAAAGAAGCTACTCTTTGGGACAAAGTGGGTCTTCTCACCAACAACCAGATAAAAACCAGGCCTGAAGATGATGGATAAGAAGGAATGGATGAAACACGGAAGACCAAGGTTGATGTAGAATGGAAGGAGTAAGAGGAACAGACAATGGATTGGCAGATTAAAGCTAGAGCAGCTGTGGGAACCATCGTTATGCTGGCTAGTAAGGAGCAATCAGAAGGACTTGACATGGAGTAGCATGGATGATCAAGATCATCCTGTGAAGAAGATGGATGGAAGGATAAATATACAGGTATTTTTTGTCCAATCCTTACTGAAAGCATCGATAGCCAGAGCAAGAGGATGAGAACTCGGAGATCAAAACAGAGGTAATTTGGTACTAAGAAACGTGGCAATGGCATCCAAGTGAAGTGTACCCTACTGAAGATGTATCCGCCAGAAAACAAAAGGCTCGAGAGACCACTCCATTAGATAAACTTTGCCTGGATGGGAAAGATGATCAGCACAAAGACTGAATGTCCCTGGAATATTGCACAAAATGATATAAATACCGAGAGTGTGGGCCCAAAAAAGATCAGAGGACATAGGAAATGAGAGCGGATACCACCTCGGTGACTGAGATAAGCCACCACTGTGGAATGTTTGAATGGATCATGACCAGATGAAGAAGATGATCCAAAGCACAATGTACAGGATGTTAATATGGTAAAATCTTTCAGCTGGTGATCACTGACATGAAACTTCTTGCTGATTGACCCCCCCCCCCCATATCCTTCAAGAGAAGTGTCCGTGAAGATAAGTAAATCAGGATGAGGGGGAGGAAGCAATGTATGAGTTATATCCAATCATTAATGTAGACTGTCTATCAGGGAAATAGGAGCCTCCAAGGAGTCCTGTGCAAGATTCCACTGGTTGTGCAGAGTCCACTGAAGAGAGTGCATATGAGCTCTAACCAAGGGGATAAGGTTTTCCAAGCAGTAAGGGCATGGTGAACTAAAACTCCATCGAACAAATCCAAATAGGAGAAGGATGGGCCCAACTAAGATGAGTGTTGAAAAACTAACAAAAGCCAGCCATTCATGTAATGATGGAAGCACAACCCTTGAGCATGTAAATGTCTTACGAATGTCTTGAACACCCGACTATAGACATATGGGGTAGAAGCAAGCCCGAAGGGTAGGGTGCAAAACTGCTATACTACCCTGAGATTAATGAAATGAAGATAGCATCTAGACTGACAAGATATCGAGACATGCAGGTAAGCATTCGTGATTTCTACCTTGGTCATCCATAAACCCGGAGAAAAAGCCAACCTGAGGGTGAGAAAAGATTGCATGGTAAATCAGGGTAGAATCAAAAATTGATTGAGGCTCAACAAATTGATTACAGGCCACCAGTCTCTGGAATAAAAACCTGTAGAAGGATGATTGACAGGTTCTATGACCTGTTGGGAGAGATCTTGTACCACCTCACATAGATGCTGACTATTTGTAGGATCCCATGGCAAGGGAAAGGAAATGAGACTCAGAGATTATGAAGGACAGTAAAGAAAGTGAAATCCAAGTCTCACTGATAAAACCTTAACAACCCACAAATCTGTGGCAATAGGTTGCCAAAGGTGAACAAAGTGAGACAAGTGAGCCCCCACTGGACTGGTACTCACTGGATAGTCACTGGTACTGTTGGAAACGTGTCCATATGTGTTGAATAAAATGACAAGCTGAAGAACCCCTGGAGGAAGGAACAGGTAAAGGCTGAGAAGTAACTGGATGGAAAACAGTATAAGAGGCATGCCTAGGCTCAGAATGCAACAAACAATCCACCAAAGATGAAAGGGTAGTGTGCTGTTGCACCACTTCACACAAGATCCAAAATGTCAGGAATATTACCAAAAACATCTCTGAAGAAAAGGGGACATATGTAAGTCCCAGAGATAAAATTGTGGTAAAAGAACCTGGGACAAGGTAGCATCCCTCCGTAGGAGATCCCAACAACAGAGAAACTACGTGTGTAAGGCCAGAGGTGAAGAAGACCAACGTGCCAACATGAAAGTAATAGAAAGAAGCAATCCTTCGAAAAACCCACTCAAAAAAGAAAATGGATAGTAGACAAGTATTGTATGAGAGTAGATATGGTAAGACAAAGGTGGGAAAACTGGGAATGGGATAAATGAACAGACCAATCAGGGTCTGCCCCACACATAGGCAAAATCGATTCTAACTGTTGGGAAACAGATAACCATCCTTATGGTAAGCCAATACAAAATGATCCAAAGCCCATGGAGGCCAAGGCATGCTGGTGCCCTCAACCACCTAAGAAACAAAATGCTCAGCATAAATTCTAATATCCGAGAAATGATGGAAAACAAAATACTGTGAGGATGAGATATCATATAACAAAGAAGGATAGGGATCATACGAAATAAGGTAAAGGGATAAATTAGAACGTACCTGAGAAATCATGTCTAGAATAGCTGTATTAGACATAGCTGACTACACACAAGGGGCATAAGGCAAAATCAGATGGCAGAAAAAGGCTGTCAAAATCCTCATCCACCTGAACAGGTTTGGCATTTTCAGGAGGAATGGGGGGCAAGATCAGAAGAAACAGGTTAACTCATATAATGATCAATTTCACACCAGACAATAGCTGATAAATCCAAAGCTGAGTCACTGCCACCTTTAGCGTGCGTGATTATGTTAATAGAAAGCATAGCATCCAAAGCGGTAACACGAACTTCGGAATACATTGTGTAAACTGGAAATCAAACACAAGTTGTAAATGGAAGACCAATCTGAAAAACTGGAAGAATAAGTTATCTGAAAAGTCGTGGACTGTGAAGAAACACATTTATATCAAAATCCACTTTGGAAGAAAACACCACTAAAAAAAAATCATGAAGTTGAATAAATTCAAAGAGCACAAAAAGAAAACGTCTTGAGACAAGTACAGCCAAAACAAGAAGTGATAGTTCGGTAGAATCAAATAGAAAGTCACATGCATCAGGAGTGTGTGTTACAGTCTTACTGGGGAGGGTTGTCACATGATGATTTGCAAGCAAGATGCAATTAAATCAATCAATTGTAAGACATGTGGGAGTTTAAGGCTTGTGGCATGTGTAACAGAATTTTTTGCATATAGGGGGAGCACTGAATAAGAATAGCTATTCATGTGAACAGAGGTAATGCACTGTATCAGAATACATTTTTCATTGTTGAAAAAAAATTTAATCAGGTTATCATTGGTATAAAATTAGACATTATTTTGTAAACAGTGATACTCTAGTTGAAAGAAGCTAACAATTTCTTATACTGAATCAGCATAATGTCAATTCAACGCATCTTTCTTACATATTTTTTGTCAATGCATATTAGGCTGAAAAAATTACTCATTTATGGCAACATTGCCA
This sequence comes from Limulus polyphemus, assembly GCF_000517525.1. Classification (NCBI taxonomy): domain Eukaryota; kingdom Metazoa; phylum Arthropoda; class Merostomata; order Xiphosura; family Limulidae; genus Limulus; species Limulus polyphemus. The sequence continues at coordinate 132,965 of NW_013665885.1, forward strand.
GGAAAAATTAGAATAGGAAGGTAGGATTTTTTATTTACTTGTTTTCCAAAAGTTTTTGTTATTAAATATTATTACATTGCACTGTAAATTATCCAAATAAAAAATGCTTTAACAAAATTCTATCAAAACAAAAATTAAGTTATTTTCAATTTTTCTTTAGTTTATTAACTGTCCCTTTAGCAAATATGCATTATTTTTGCCCTCTTATGGCATATTTACTTCCTATGAGTCCTATCAGTTATAGATTAAATTCCTTACTTCTTATACACAATTACCAAATAGACTTTCAATTAAAAT
>NW_013665885.1:133271-147977 GCF_000517525.1 Limulus polyphemus
CCAAATCCACAGTATTTCCTTCATCAACTCTTGCAGTGACATCCTCAAAGAATGTCAGAAGATTTGTTAAACAAATAATGGCTGGAGACGGCTTAAATGGGTAATGAAGAAAAACTTTAATATAAGTTTAACATGACAGCAAATGTACAACGTTTCGACAAGGTTTTGTCATCATCAGGTACTGTACCTGATGAGGACAAAACCTTGTCGAAACGTTGTACATTTGCTGTCATGTTAAACTTATATTAAAGTTTTTCTTCATTACCCATTTAAGCCGTCTCCAGCCATTATTAGTCTCAAAGTGGGTTCCTCGTCATCGAAAGTAATTATAGTTGATTTATATGCACTAGGCTAAATTATCTTTTTAACCATTTTTCTATACAATTATCATTTATTAACACACAAAGTACATTAAATATATTGATTATGCATTTTTAATACAAATTATCAAAATTCAAATTAATATAATAATAATTTTTGAGTTAATTAAACTTAATTATTAACAACATAAAGATTTTAAGATGTTCATTTTTCTGTTTTACAGTAACATGTAAGCATTGTTGAACTTATAAACTCTTAAGTTGTAATAAAAAACTACTTTTTTTTCAACTATGTATAAAATTATATACTTTTGATATTTTAATATTATCTGCAAGATAACAGAAACCCTAATTTTAAAAAACAATGTCTCTGTAGACAATAAATTTCACTAAATTAATTCTAGCTGTAAAATTAAATAATTCTCAGTTTCCCCTAATTTGTAAACAACATGTTATTTCTAGGTATTGTACCATCACCACAACACTGTGCATTTTCAAACTTTATTTTCAAAACATCACAATTTAACTCTTCCACAAAGAAGACTATAATAATACACACTTGCAAAAAAGTACCTAGTTATTTTTAAGATTTGTGAATAGAACAAGAGAAAACTCTCTTGTCATAACATAAAAATATGACCACGAGAGTCCTATTAACACCTGCTTCTTAAAATAATTCACTGAAAGAGGAAGCTCTTTACTTAACAATGGCATCAAGTGAGAAAAATGTGCTAAAAATAATAAGTTAAATGATCCTACACTTAGTAGTAGTATGTAGATCACTGCATGTTCAAATTATTTTTAATAAAACAAATACTGGTATTGCTGTAAAAAAACTAGTTAAATTTTTTGCATTAGAAAAACAAAAATGTATACAACAAACTAGGAAACAAAAAACAAAAAATTATCCACTACAGCTTATTAGCATAATAATAATTGAAAAGGTTTTTTGTTGTATAAAACTTGAAAATTGCTTTGATATATAGAAACATCTGTTAGCTGAGTTCTTTCACAGATCTTAAAATATAATTTTCATAAATGGAAACATCGGCTCATGTATATATGTAGATCTTGAAAGTCGAGTTGTTGAAAACTTGAAAATAGCGTCGATAACTGTACCAATTGTTGGTTGAGATGTTGCAAAAGAAATATCTGCTGAAGCTTTTTGCCAGCCACTAATCATAGCAGATCTGTCTAGAAAATGATCTATAGGAAATAATACAGCTTATAAAATGAGTCAGATCAACATAGGCCAGTAAGGCAATAACTGATTGGCATGTCCTTTAGCCAATCAGGAAATGTCATAGACCTACTGAAGGATGTGTAGATTGTATAGGAATTCTTTTTGACAGCAAAGGACAAGTTTATGTGTTTTAATAAAGGTGGCTTCCAAAATAGAGAGATGAAAGGTCAACCAACCATTTGCAATAATTGCAAACATGCCATCCGTGTAGTTGTCAGCACAAGTTGGGTTCAGTAGTAAATGCTGGCCAATCGCTGATTCACATTTTGGTGGTAGAACTTTTGTTTTATAGAAGCGACATGGTAAATTCTTTTCTTTCATACTCTTAGTTCTTATGGATGTGGGTATATGTTGCTTAATTCTATCCTGCAGTCTTTGTAAAGTGTGACCTACATATATACAGTATACACAGAAAACCTATTTTTACAGGACAATACATGCGATGGGATTCTTTCAGTCCCAAAAGTCGCAAAACGAACTTTATTGCTACTTAAGTCCATCGGGCTCTAGTTATCTATTCAAAATATAAACTAGATTTCGAATTGAAGACAATTAAAACTATTTTACTAGAAAATGGGTATCCAGAAAACGTCATCAATCAAATTACTTCAAGGAAAATTGCGAGCTTCTCAACTGATCCAAAATTTGGTCCTAACAAGTGCCCTGTTTATAGACAATTTACTATATCGATTAATCGAATTAATTGCCAAGCTCTATTGTAAAATACAACAATACAACACTTACCAACTGGATGACATGTAACATATGAACAAACATGTAAGACAGAAGCATACGATTTGGCGTAGGAAGATTCTCAATCAGTTGGGACAAGATCTCAACACGTTTTAGAGGATCCTTGAGACCTATCCAGATAAACAACAATGTGAATTTTATCAATAAGACAATTATATAAGTCTTCGTTCTTAACTTGTTCATATAACAAAATTTACAATAATCTAAAAGTAATAATTAATATATAGGCTGTGCACTGACAAAATTAAAATGTATATAGTTGTTACAAATCCCCTTCAATCACAAATGTTCACTGATGAAATATATTAAACGTAATACTTTTTTATCACACAAATCTCATAACATTCTATATACTGATTTTAACTGTATTCTGTTGTGGTGGCCTAAATACTCTGACACACTCATAAAAATTTAGTTGCCACCCAACAAAATAGAGTTTAGAGTGAAAAACCTTTATAACCATGGTACATATTACATCTACTGTAATTGGCTTCTCATTAGGGCATGTTAAATAAAATAATACTAATATTTTGAGTATTTATAATATTCTAAAGCACACAGGATCAACAGAAAAAGAAGCATCAGAAACGAAACCCAATCACTTTCTTGAAGAAAGAAAGTGTACTTTTTCAAAGGGCTTATGTTATTGGGTTTAATTTCTAATACTAAAGTTTTTGAGTATTATACACAACTGTAGCACATTGATTGTATTTTTTTTTAAATATTTTGCTAGGAGTTTCACTGCATATTACTTCTAAATAAACAATTGTAAACTAAAAGTACTATTCTTAATCTTTTTAAATGTTCTTTTCTGATGTACCAATAGGCTTACACTGACATAAAGACCTTTAATGGAACACCAAAAACATAACATTTTGAATGCTTCATTACATCAAATGTATTAATTGTTGCTAACATGACCTCTGATATTATAGAAACTTTGTTTGTTTTGATTCTTAAATCCAATAAAGAGTAAAGAGATTAAATGTCAATGCCAAAGTTGCTAGTGACATTCAAGTCTTACATCCTTCTGTTAATTTTAGTATGCAAATTTGCTAATTCCCTTTATTTTATAGACATCAGATTAAAAATATGCAGAAATTAAAATAGAATATATATATAACAAGAACCATTAAAATAATACTTGAATAGCCATGTATGACTCTCTGTCTTTTATTAGTTGCTATTGATAATTTTCAGCTAACCTACATGTATTTTAATGCACAAACACTTGACAAGTAAAAAATTCTTAACTCTGCATCAGCATCGGTACTTTAATGTTCAAATAAAACACTTTATAAATAAAATAAGACACTTTACTAGCAGAAGGATGTAAATCACCTTCAGTTATAAACCTGACATTAGTCTGCTTGTAGCTGAAATAATTGTTTTCATTCAATAAATTAATTCTAAGAAGGATTCTCGTAGATTTTGTACCTGTCACAGAATTTAATTTAATACAATATTCTATTTAAATAATTGACTGGTAAGTTTTTTAAAGTGCTCATAGAAGAAAGGAATAAATTGCAGACAGCTTTAGAAAAGTGTCAAAAATGGAGTGATCTGAAATGCCACATTTTAACAAAATTAGATCTTTGCTACAAACAAATCATCATTTGTTGCTTCAATTACCACTGCATATGATTTACTGGAAGGTTCAGTATAATATTTAGAATGGTGTTTCAGCTGCTACACTCCCATTATGGCTGATCAAAATAGTTGCTTGTTGACTTTTTTTTTATATTATTGCATGTCACAGATTACTTTGCTTTTTCAACAGTTTTAGGATTACTTATGAAATCTACCAGTATCTTAGGATTCTGTTCCTGACAGTAACAATTGCTATGCTTTTGTGTTTTTACCTCTTCATATGTGACTTTAATGCAACTTTTCTCATGTTATGATTGTAATAACAATATTTTTCTTACACAACTTGCACTGAGTCGTGTTTACCTTGTAAGCCACACACACACTGAACCCATGAGGCACAAGCAAGATTGTCTTACCAACTCTGTTGATAGTTTCACTTACAAGCATTTCATTTATAAAAACCTCCTAAATGAATATCAGAAGATTTTTCAGTAAAACAATATTTTATCTGTTATTTTTTCTAGCCTAAATTAAATATAGTAAAATCAGCAATGTAGGGTGAACTGAAAAGTTGAAATATACAAAATAATTCTGAGCTACTCTTTTTTCTTTGTAGAATGACTGCATACTGTAACAATTACACAATTTATTTTTACAGCCAAAGCTAACAGACTTTTCAAATCAGGATTCATTTAGTTTTATTGCATTACAATTGCACATAGACCCTCTCAGAGTATGCTGAAAGCTGTTTATCATAACCAGAAAGCTTTGTGTAAACAAATGATCAAATTAGAAAGATGCCTTGCAGAAACCGTATTTGCGGATGTATAGGACGATACTTTTAACTCTCAAAACAATGCCAGATTTTACCCCACATCTTATACATAGGTTCAAAGATAGAGTTCCGGTAAGAACTTTCTAGTTAATAGCAAAACTACATTGTTCCTTTTACCTTTGTTTGCTCTTTCAAGTAAGTGGATTGATGTCGTCCCATTTACTGCATTACAATAACATATTTGTAATTGTATCATTTCTCTCAATAATCCGTAATTAGAAGTTACTTATCTTACATGCTAGTTACAATTAATCAAGATATTTTTTATTTGAAATGTATTGATCTTATCCATCATACTAAAATATTGCTAATATAATAAAAAAAAACACTAGTGGTTGTATTGATTAGCGAAGGTTAGCACAGTTTAAAAATAACTTCTAAGAATTACCTTCCAAAGTAACATCCTAGACTTAATTGACAATAGAGGTTGTTCTATACACTGAACGTCAAAGAAATACACTTAATTTGCTCAAAAAATCCAGGATCATCTTATACACTGGCAAATGTGGTATGCATATGTTAGAAAACTTAGTAATACAAGAAACTTTTCTATTTAATAAGTTTATAACTTTTACATTTTAGTTCCTTTTATAACAATAAATACAAAATGTATGTCAAAAAACAAGAACTTTAGCACTTGTGACTAGATCTTGTCTTTTAGTCCTTGAATGACAAACACTGTAAACTTACTAATATTATTTATAACAATGTTAGTGGTAAAAAGTAATTTTTTTTAAATTTCAAACATACAACATAGAACAAAAAATATTATCGCACACACACATAAAAAATAGAATGTCCTAAAACTACTATAAATTAACTGGCTTTATAAATAAGCTGTAAGTGGGTTAAAATATTCTATTAGCTGGGCAAGATGAGCACTACAAATGAAAACAATGAAACTGAGGTCAAATACTTCAAAATCAGGTGGGTCAACAAACTAACCTCCAAAGGAATAATGTAAAGCAAAATTTATTTTTTCATTGTTTATAAATAATCCAATAGCAAATATCAGAGTATTATTGATAGCTTTTTGAAAGATTGGATGTGATGGGAGGGGGAATAACATGTGGATTCATCTTTCTTGTTCATATCCAAGAAAAGCAAGAAAACTGGAGATTATATGTTTACATTCTAGCTTAGCAATATCTATAGTAAAGATATAATTTATTCAAAACTCAGGACATCATATAGGGGTAGAAAGAATATGTAAAATGGGCAATTTGGAGACTGAGAATTTATATAGATACTTCTTTAAGAAATTAAAACTTATAATAAAATTTGAATTATAACCTCTGATTTGATGTCAAATTTATTGAAATATATTGATAATAAAGTTAGTTAATTAAATTTGAAATATAACTCTGTAAAGTCATGATATGTGCACTTTGATCCACCCAAACTGAGATAGTTAATATAGTCAAACTGGACTTTTGTTACTAGTAAAGTGCCTCAGGCTTCAGTGCTTTGATGTTTACTTTTTCTTATTTTCATTAATGATAATGATAGAAACATAATTAATAGATTATTAAAGCTTGGTAGCAACATTAAAGTCTTGAGTAATTCTAACTGTACTAAAGATGTTGAGGTATTACAGAATGACTAGAATCATTTGGTAAAATGGACAAATATTTAACAAATGACTATTAATTATTGATAAATGAAAGATATTACACTTGGGTTATCATAATTTGTATCACACATTTAATAGAGATGGGAACCAACTCAATAGTATGACATAAGGAAAGGACCTTAGTATAATGGTGGATAAGTAACTCAAGCTATCAATGCAATGTTCTATTAGTAGGAGTAAAACTAATACAGTTTTAGTGTGTATTTACAGGTCTATTGATTATAAGTCAAAATATGTAATTATCTTTTTATTTAAACTAGTTAGGCCTCATTTAGAATAATATGAACAGTTTTGATCTCTTTATTTAAGAAAGGATGAAAAACTAGCAGAAAGGGTTCAGAGGATGGATACTGACATGATTCCATGGATGGAAGGGTTACTTTAAAGGGATAGGTTATAATCTCTCAACTTATTTTCTCTTGAGAGAAAGTAAGAAGTGATTTTATTGAGGTTTACCTGATTATCCATGGAATCAAGATAATAAAGACCTCTGATCTGTTCAAACTATGTTTTAAAGATAACAGGATGAGATTACAAAAGTGTTAATATTTCCCTTACCTCAAAATCTATTTCTGATAGATACTCACCTCTGTACACAGATCAGCTATTTTCCTCTTGAAGTCACCCTATTTTGCCTTGGAGACTTGCATATTACCAGTCTTTGTGAAACTCCCATCTAAACTTTACATGAAATTGCACTACTGTGTGATGACGTATCATGAGCAAAACCCTCTACCAATAGGAGTACAACACACCTTCCTGCAAAAATGCTCCCTCTGGATTCACGTGTGAAAATCCTCATTCTTTGAAAAAGCAATCAATAAGAGTGCACTGGGAGAGTGGGAGGAAGGGTAGCAATGTGTATGGAGGTGAGTAGCTATCAGAAATACATTTGCAGGTAAGGAAAATGTTAACTTCTGATACAATGACTCATCTCCATACACAGATCAGCTAGAATCCCATATTAAGGTAGTTGAGGGACTGGAGCAAAGATTACATAAATGTGCCTCCTATCAAGAGAGAAGAAAGGAAGCTCATGGGGTATGACACCCGATGGCAGTGGTACACAATCAGGGTATACTCTTTGCCTGACAGAAGGATAGGGAGAGGTGAGAAGACTGACAGGTTTCACGAGCAGAACATGTACATGACTATCCAAGAACATGCACACAAACCATCAGATGGCCAATATATGTAGCAAGGTGGGGCATGGTTAGTCTGTACCATGTGTGCTCACCTTCTGAACCATCAGTCTCTAGGGTCAAATACAGCTGTGGAAGAAGGATACATGTAAAAGGTATTTGTGCACAGTTCTTCAACTGTCAGACACCAAGAGCTCATGCCAGTCATGGGAAGAGGGCACCACAATGGACACTAATAAGGATCCTTATGAAACCACCACTCAACAATCAGACTCTATGGGCTCTTCATCAGCTAAGGGAGTAGGATTGTTAAGTGATACATCACAGTTGGATATTAAGAAATATCAATAGCTCTACAAGCATAATTATGAGGTCATGTTCTTGCAGAACTAGGTAAAGAAGAACAGAGATTTGAAAAGCCACTCAGAAATTGTAATGTATCTAGACAACATTGGGGTGGTCAGCACTACACTCTAAAAACCCTACTTCTCAGCATAGAGAGACTCTTGTTTTTTAGCACCAGCTGTCAGGTCCAAATCAGTGCAGATTCTCTATGGTCCACCACCCCAGCAGTGGTACAATGTGTACAATGGCTATCAACAGCAAGTAGAAATAGGACTCATGTTTCTAGGGAGAGCAGAAACATCTGCCAGAGTTTTAATTTGGACCTGGGTAAGAGCATGGAGAACCACAATGATAATCCAATTAGGCAAGATGTAGGAAGGGTGGCAGTGGATAAAGGAGGAAGGAAAGAAGGGTAGAAAAGAGTGGAGAGAAAAGTAAACTGTGACATCACAAAAGGCGATAGGTGAAGGAATATGATGCCCTAAAACCAGAGATAAAAGAGACTTACAGATCACAAAAGAACCATCTCATGAAAGACGAGGAATATTTTACAATGTAACAATGGTATGAAGTAAACGGTTATGTCTAAACCCTATCTTCTAATGGTACATGAAGCAGTAACTAACCAGGTCTAATAATTTTAGTCAATGTGGACATGTGAAGGAGTAATGAACTAGGATGAAACATTATCTAAAATGTGTACATGCTAAGAAGTAATAACCTAAAACAAAATATTATCGTCGCTGTGAGACACATTTTGGGTTAACAATTTTGTCTAAACCCCACCTTCTAATGGTATGTAAAGAAGTAAATAACCAGGTCTAATCATTACAGACTATATTCACCTGTTAAGAAATAATGAACGAGGATGAAACAAATGCTAAGAAGTAATGGATGAGAACTAAATATTATCCCCATGGATACACAATAAGTAGTAAAAAACTATGACAAAACATAAACCATAATTAGACATGTCAACCCTTTTACTACAGGTGGGTGGATTCCACCCAGCCCATATCCTCCAAAGCAACCATAAAGTAGTTGTATTGAAATAATTTAAAATGTACACGTATCATCATGAAATGTTGCAGATTATCAGTAAACATTACAAGGCATTTGTACACAAGATATCAGATTTTTGAATTTAGTTTTCAGATTTATTAATTATTTGCTCATGCATTTTTTTCTTTTTGAATGTTGACTATCCAACATGCAAAGTAATTTTGATTTTAAGATTAAAAATAATTTTATGCATCACAAAATTGTCAAATTTCACATGCAAGATCTCTAACCTCCTAATAACCTCCAGATAATCGTCAAACGTTTTTCTTAGCAAAAAACTTTATATTTTATCTGTTATTTTCACTATTATATCTCTGTATGGGTTGTTCAATTTGACCGATCCTCGTAATTGCCATAAAAAATTAAGAAATAGATATAAATTTCCCTTTTTTTATTCTAGGATGACAACAAATTATAATAAGAAACCACAAATGTTTAGTCTAGAAAGCTTAAATCTCATAACATTATGCACATATATATATTTATTAGTGTCTGAATAACAATTGTAACATTACACATATTGCAGTGATGCAGTGCACATGCACTCATGTTACCGTATCCAATAATATAAAACTGGCCTTTACAAAGTGACTTGTCTTGGCTTTGTTCTAGTGGACAAATATTTTGTTAAAATACAGTCACATTTTAGTTATAATACATAATATATGTATATATATATCATTACTAGATACAAATAAGTTCTTAACTTTCATTTATTTTTCTTAAAACACAGAACACTAAATAGAGAAGTATAGAAAACAATGATCTCTTCTACTTACAAAGATTGTTCTTGTTTGGCACTTGCTGTAATTTGCTAAGCCTTATCAAATTTCGCACATGGAGGATGTAAAGCAAAATAATTTTGTTAGGTTTTATATATGCATTTTGAAATAAAAAAATAATAAATTACTATATCAATACCACAAAATTCCACTATAACTTGTCATGTTTAGTAACTTATCTATATTTGAGTCTGAAAAAAATATGATTTTTCAAGCTCCATTATCTCTTAGCTCTTCGCTTCAATTTTACCATGAAAAGAAAAGAGTTCCTCAAGTAAATATTTTGCAGAGGCTAAGAAAAACCACATGGGGAACATTCTGAACTTTTGATTCATTATACACATATCACAGATAGAAGTAGGTGTACGTAAGCAAGTATTTCCAAAAAATGGAAGAAGTGGGTGGAGCCACCTTGGTTGATTCACTATAGATAATAATATCTCAGAAAACAGAAAAGATTTATTTTATATTCTAGCTTATAACTATCAGTAATTTGAGTTTCTACTTCGTAAGAAACTATAGACTTTGTATTTGGACATCACAAACATCTAATTTGAACCAAAGCTTCATTCCACATACCACATGACATACAAAAATTGATATTTGGCAATTTTGTTTTAAATATTTACTTTTAAACTAAGAAATTAGCTAATATATAATACTAACATTTGAATTATAATCTACAAAGTGATACCATACATTCATAATAGTAGTTCAATAAAATTTTTGATGTAAGTCTAAAAACATAATGACATGCCCTTTGACCTCTGATCATAGAAAGATCTGTCTTGATAGGATCAAGGAGAAATAAACGAAGTCTGTACATCATAATCAGAGTGTTGCAGGTTAAGGAAGAATAAACAATATCAAAATATTATTTCCAATGTGCACATGTAATGAAAGAGAACTAAACATGAACATTTAAGTATGTATGCTAAAGAGGAATTAAAGTGAAGCATCAGCTACCATATGTACATATTAAGAACTAATTAACTATGATTAAACATTATCTAATAAGTTTATTTGTTAAGGAGTAATGAACTGTGATGAAACATTACCTTCCAACTGACATAAGGAGTAAGAAACTATGATGAAACATTACCTTCTAAATGACATAAGGAGTAAGGAACTATGGTGAAACATTACCATCTAAGTGTCATAAAGAGTAAGAAATTATGAGTAAACAACATATTCTGTGTGTTATATGTGAAGAAGTAATGAAATAAAATTAAACATTAACATCTAAGTATACATGTTAAGGAATAAGTAACTATTTCTAAACATCAACTGTTGTGTATACAGAAAGGATCAATGAACCATGACTAAACATGATATTCTAAGTAAGACATGGAAAGGAAGAATTAACTATTTCTAAACATTATCTCCTATGTGTTTAGGTTTGTTTGTCTGTTTTGAATTTTGCACAATGATACACAAGGGCTATCTACACTATATGTAAAGGAGTAATGAACTATGGCAAAAGATTAACTCCAATGAGTTATGTTAAGTAGTAATGAACAATATCAAAGCAATGTCTTCTATGTGGACATGTGAAGGAATAAGAACTAGAACTAAACATTAACATGGATGTGAACATGGCAAAGAATAATTAACCACGACTATGAATTATTTTCCATAAGCACATGTGAAGAAGAAATGAACAAGGTGTAAATATTACCTTCTGTGTGGACACATTAGGAAGTAATAAACCAGAATGAAATATCAACAACTATGTGTTACATGTCAAAGAGCAACTAACTGTAACTAAAAATTACTGCCTACATTTACATGATAAAGAATAAGTAAGTATGACCAATCACCAATTTCTATGTGTGCATGTGAAGGAGAAATGGATTATGACTAAACATAATATACTATGCGTTACATGTTAAGGAGTAATAAACGATGTTTCACCATTATGTCCTATGAGTTAAGGAAGACCAAACTATATTTAAACAGTAACTTCCTTGTGTTACCTGATAAGATAGAAGAATGAGGCATAAAATAGCAGGAGCAAATTTAAACCCAAAAGAAATGCCAGGTATGGCACTAACAGGTTGGGGAGAAGAAATGAAACCTTGAGTAGAAGGTATACATAAAGCAGGCTAGAGAAGAAAAGTCACTCCATTTTGTCCTCCTTAACTCCAGCCTGAAATTTTTGTGAATGGAACTGTGTGGCAGAGACAGGTGGTAACATGGACACCAGCACATATTGGACTACAGCTGGCATGATCTTAACAGGCAAAGAACCTCCTAAACTGTTGGTAAATGTTAGTGATATTTGTATCATACCAGCTGAAAAAGAATTCAAGTTAATTTGTGAATTTATATCAAAAGGTTGAAAATACAAAGATTCAGCAAAAATAAACATGTCTTACCATGACTGTGTCAAGGAAAAAAATGAGGATCTTCATGCATAATATATAGAGAGAATTTGCACAGGGAGATTTGTCACACTCCTATTGGTGGAGGGTTTTGCTGCTTGATATGTTATCATGAAGTAGTGCAATTTCACATGTTTTCACGTGGCAGTTTCACAAGGCTGGTGTCATGCAAATCTCTAAGGTAAAATAGTGTAACTTCAAGAGGAAAATAGCTGATCTGTATATGAAGATGAGTCATTGTATCAGAATTAAGATTTGACAAAGGCAGGCTAGAATCCAATTTAGATAGTTTTACTTTACTAGCAGGGTATTTGACAAATGGAATGAGTTGTCACTGACAGTAGTGGAAGTCAACACTTACCCTCTTCTTTTATTGATGTGTACTTGTTCAAGAAATCGTAGTATGAATCATTTGTTGTTTTCAAATTATGCTCTAGATGTACAAAAACAGCTCACAGAAAAATATTATATCCTAAATTTTGAACACATATGTAATATCCAGCATTATGTGGAAAAAATAATCTATGGGTAATATTAGTGCCAGCAAATATATAAACAAACAAAAATAATTTTTGTTTGTTTAGCATTTTACTGCTAAAACAACATTCACTTTAGTTATCAAGAATATATTGACAGTTTATTAATTTTGTTCAGTCCAATACACAATAAATAAAAAAAGAGCTTCTAAAAACTGAGGTAATTGTCACTCCTACAATAACAACAATATATTGTTAGAATGTTTCACTATAATTAGATAGCACAGTAACTGGTTAAATTATACCTGATCTCAATAAGCATCTCCCAGCTTTCATTTCAGTGTTAACATCCATAGCTTTCTCTTTGTATAATAAACTAACTGCATACAAGCATACTTTAATAAAAGTTATGCACTAATCAATATGAAGTTTAACTCATGTCTGCTGTAATTATATGTATTCTGTTAATTTGAACACTTTTATAACATTTTATTTGCAAAAGCCAATTGTGTTACCTCTAGTATTACATTATTTCTCCATAATTCTCAAATCTTTATAGTAATTCTGTAGTAGTTTGAGTTATTAACAAGTGATTTGCTAAAAAGTGCTAGTGAATTAATCCTTAGCTCAGTTAGTAGAGTACTTGCCTAACATGTAAAAAGCCCAAGGTTCAAATCTGAGCCAAGGATTTGCATATATTGAAAAATAAAATAATCATAATTCATCCTTTCAGCTATTTATACTTTATGGACATGTTGATATATTACTTACACTTACATTTTACAAACAATACCAACAGTTTTTTTTCAAAAATGTTAAATCATTTCATACCATGGTTGGAAATTCTACAAAAACTGGAAGGGAATCGAGATCATGGTCAATGTAGCTCTGCCCAAATTTCGTATTTAACCATATAATCAACAGACTGCATTTTGCCGTTTGACAAGTGTTAAATGTTAATGAACCCAAAGGTGCAAAAAAGCTACACGTTTGTTTACTGATATAGAGTTACAAGATAAATTAAAATATGAAAATCCACCTAAGAGAGGGATTGATAAGAAGAGAAATGTGCATCCTACCCTAAAATATTTGAGATGTCCATACCCCCTCAATGACCCCAGGATTTTCAGCCATGTTCCATACCATTGCTTTTGTAAAACAATAAATCTCAAACATTTGTAGATCAGTTAAGTATTTCTTCCTGAATATAAGTTGAGTTCTTGTAACTTTTTTGACCTTAACAATGACTTGCAAAAGACAACAAAATCCGTATGCAAAAGTCGGTTTAAATTTATTAACATTTTCTGAATACTTGTAACATCTCATCTACACTGCACTTGATAAAAGCATATGTATCTATATTAACATGAAATATGCGTTTTCTCAGTTTTGAAAATACACTTACTTTTCTTAATTTCTTGACATTAAGTTGTATTACTGTATTCAATTTTGCAACTAGAATATTACCCTTCCAAGTCTTAATGACTTAAAGTTGGCTTATTTGACAGAGCCAAAAAGAACAAATGATAAAAGTAAATAATATGACATTGACACAATTGTACCATAAGTTTTGTATTGTTTTCAACAAACTGTATAGTGTTCAAATTTTATCACAAGAGCTGAGATACATTGCAGTATTCAAAAAACAAACAGTGTTAATGTAATAAACTATAATTTTTCGATGTTACTTTTTTAAAAGTACCAAAAACTTACAATGATGCATTAACTCTTTCAACATAGGCTCGGTCCCTGGGACCGACTTCGTAACCATAACCTCGTTATAGTTTACATACTAATAACTTTTAATATATTAAGTGTATCTTTACAAAATATTGAAGACTTATAACAAACATTATATTACGACAGCGGAAAATACGTGATGCTGCTGGCGTGTGCGAGGAGTTTCTCGAATGATCGTGAATTTTCTAGTTTATTCGGAATGCCCTCTTTTTTAGTATATAAGCCTGGCAAATAAAGAATAGAGAAGCAGATAGATTGAAGATAGAGATAACTGAGTCAAGCGAACAGTAGGCACCGTAAGTAAAGTATGTGACTCACTGTGATTTATAGCTTGTGTTATAAAGGTTAAGTCAGGTTTCCATCAAGTGAAAATGGCTGAAGCAGATAAACCTAAGGCTGCA
>NW_013665885.1:148958-169595 GCF_000517525.1 Limulus polyphemus
GGCTATTGTTTGAGAAAAACAATACTAAGGAAGGGGTAGTGGTACGATAGTGGTGACGCATTGGTGCTGGTGGCGTGTGTGAGGAGTTTCTCGATTGATCATGAATTTCCTAGCTTGTTCGGGACACCCTCTTTTTTTAGTATAAAAGCCTGGCAAATAAAGAATAGAGGGACAGATAGATTGAAAATAGAAATAATTGAGTCAAGCGAACAGTAGGCACCATAAGTAAAGTGTGTGAATCACTGTGATTTATAGCATGTGTTATAAAGGTTAAGTTTAAAGAGACTGTAGAAATCATGTGTATTACAAAGTTGTATCAAGAAAGAATAAACTAGTTTTAATTAAGAAAAGACTTGTATTGCTGAAGTTCCTCGGAAATAAGTTATACCGGAAATTAACAAACGAACAGATACGTAACAATTAGAAGCGATTTGCACAAAAAAAATTAATTTTTTAATGAAGTATTTTTACTTAAATTTGTCCATGAAAATATCTATTCTTTTTTTTAACTGGTCTGAGTGCAAAGTGATTTTCATGTCAAAATTAAAAATACTTTTCATCATCTAAAAAATCTCAAATTTCATTTGTGTAATACCTAAAACCTCTTAAATGCATTTCAAACGTTTTTTTTTCACTAAATCCTTATAGTTTTTATGTTATTTTATCTACCCTATCTCAAAATGGTATTGGTCAATTCGACCAACCTTGTAACCACCAAAAAAAAAAATCTAAATGAACCTAAATTAACCTTCTTTTCCTTCTAGAATGACTTCATATTGTAACTAGAAACTACATTTGTTTATCCTAAGTGGCTCTAACTTCGTAACATTATACATCTATTTATAATTAAATTTTAATGTTTTATTGCCCTTCTAACCATGTCTAACTGCTATTCATAAAAGTTGTTAATCACTTGGGGAATGTGCAGCTCACATTAAGCTATCGAATTACATTACCCATGAGCTGCTTGCATGCGTGCCTCATAAACCATTTTAATTATATTATTATTATTACTTATTTTACCTAATCTAGTCTTAAATAATGTAAAAAGATTTGTACTTTTAATTCTAGTTACTTTTATAATAATAAATCAAGAATAAGTATGAAACAAGAAATAATGTACTTACACAATCTTCTTTTTTTTCTTGTCCTCGATTGCGAGGACAGTTAAGCCCAATTTTTTTTAGTGATTATAGTAAAGCAGTAAACAATTTTTATCTAATTAAATACTACACCAAAGAATATAGACTAATAACATGCAAAAAGTAGACAAATTCACTTACCTCTCAAAATTTTTCTGGCTTTCTAACAATTCTTCAAAGCTAGTCATTAACTTTCCCACAGGAATGAATCTTGTACTGTGAGTGAAATTAACTATATTCTGTTCAGAATACAATGTTATACAATACGCCATTTGATAGATGAAAACCTTTATGTTCTATTGGTTATAAATAATATATAATGAAACCTAAGAGAGAACTACCTACCAATTGTGAAAGAGAAGATGGTACAGGTGGGTGTGGCAGGAGGGGTCTGATTTTATCTTTGATAGCTCTGTGACAAACTAAAATTGAAGGCCATAAAATTTATGGTCTGTTTGAGCAATAACGATTTTATAGAGAGCATTTTACATTTAATTTCATACATTTTCGAGGTGTGATGTATAAAATAGGGATGATGACATGGTAAAACAAAATTTGTCATGTGTATTACACAAGTGGAAAGTCAGGAGTTTTTTATATATTTCCTTTTAGAATTAAGAACTTAAAACATGTATACTATTAAAATATGGATTATTAGCTAAGATCTTATGCTATTCTAATTGTTATAACATAAACAAAAAGTAGTTTAATAAAACCTTGAATGTAAGACACTAAAACCTTGTGTCATGTGCAGTAAAGGGTATCCGTGCTGATAGGGTTAAGTAAGATGGTGCCTAGAGTTAAAAGCAATGTAATTTTAACTCTGTGATCTAGATTTACAAAATGTTAACTTAGCTCTGCCTGAAACTGGTTTTACAGTCTAGGGTCACAGCAAAATTACTTAAGTCCTAACTGACCCTGGGACTTCTCTCTGGATTACATAACTTAAGTGATTAATGAAAATGAAGAAAAGTAAATAATATGAAAAAAATGGTAAAAAAATGTAAATCTTCATACCACATCTACCTTGCTATCTCAAATGGATAGTATTCACATAGTTATTTAAACTGCCATTTATAAAAGCCATACTCAACACATTTATAAAATGCTACTTTTTAACTAAATATGCTCAGAAGGGAAAAATGATTCTTTATTTTCTTTTCCCTTTCATTTCATTTTCTTCACATTCCTTATTTCTTCCCTGAAGCAAGCTTCAATTTATTAGCGATTAAAAAAATTTTCCATCTTGTCACATGTAGCTCAACAACATTTAGACAATCTTTGGCAACAAGATGCAAATTCTTTGTGATGACTTCAGCTCTGACAGATAAGTTCCCCATTCCATAACTCTATACTGCACTGCTAAATTTATGCTGCCATAACTCTTTACCATAAATAACTGAGAAGATCAGACAGCAGACCAAAAACCTTGGCTGAATTGTGGTAAATAACACAAGACATTTGGAACACTACTCCCTAACCGCTCTTCAATAAACTATATGTAATCATGAAAATATTCTGTGCAAAGCAAAGGGTTCTATAGAAAAATTTTCCTTTTCCTTTGATATTATCAGTAATAAAGTTTTGTATCATTAATAAATTCAACATCTATTTACCATTACTAGTTGTCTGTCATTACTCTATGTCTATCACTTGTTTGTTTCATTAATTATTTCTGTTACCATATGTTTTGAAGTTTTTAATTTTTTCCAAAAAACATTCAACACATTACTCGTTAATAAGTGAAGGGTGATCATTCAGGGCCTACATTTATTCTGAGAGGATGTAATTTAATGAAAAACAAAAATCATTTATATCATTTGCTAATTAGTGACAGCGAAATGTTATTTATTAATTTATCGAGTAAAAGAGGGCATTTCAAGAGACATATGTTGAAATCCATCAAATAACAGTCATTTGCATTTTTAGGTACTAGATAAGCTTTGCTGACTGCTGCATGAAATTATTTAATTACTTGCTTTAACTCTTTCAGCATGGGCTCAGTCCCTGAGACCGACCTCATAACTATTTTGTGCTTGTTATAGTTTTCATGCTATAACTTTTAAACTAGTAAGCATATGTTAACGAAATTTTGCAGGTTATCAGTAAACATTACAATGCTTTCATACGCAAAATATCAAAGTTTTTTATTAAGTCTTAAGGTTTGTTAAGCAATGTTTTTCTCATGCCTATTTTTCCTTTTTGCATGTTGCCTATCCAACATGCAAAGTAATTTTCATTTTAAGATTAAAAATACTTTTATGAATCAGAAATTTTCAAATTTAACATGCAAAATATTTATAATGTCCAGATAATTATCAAACATTTCTTAAGAAAAAACTTTACATTTTATCTGTTATTTTTTACTAACGAATCTCTGTACGGGTTTGGTAGATTTAACCGATCTTGTAACCACCATAAAAAATTAGGAAATAATTATAAATTATGCCTCTTTCATTCTAGAACGATAACAAATTATAACACAAAAACATACATGTTTAGACTAAACAGCTTAAATCTCATAACATTATACATTTATATGTATTTATTATTTTTATCATATTGACCTTTCAGCTGTGCGTGGATAATGATAAAGAAGTTACAATGACGCGGCACACGCGCTCTTATGTTACCATATTCAATAATATAAAACTGACCTTTAGTATTTTCAAAGTGACCTGTCTTGACGGTGTTTTAGTAGACTACTATTTTGTAAAATAGTCACATTTCCATTATTATACATTATATATGTATATAGATTATTATTATTTAGAAATACATTTATTTTTCTTAAAACGTAGAACAATAAACATAAAATTAAGCAAACAATTATCTCTTCTAGTTACGACCTTTGTGCTCGGTTGCTGCTTGACATAGGTTACTAAGCCTTTTAAAATTTTGCACGTGAAGGATATGAAATGAAATAATTTTTTTAGGTTTTATACATATACAGTTGAATAACCAAAAAATCATAAATTACTATACTGATACCATAGAATTACATTATAATTTATCAAGCTTAGTAGCTAAGCTGTACTTGGTTCTCAAAAAATGTGAAATTTTGAGCAGACTAGAGACACAACCTTCCTCCTTGAAATGTTGGTTCGAAGAATGTTATGGTGTCCTAACACATGAAAAGGGCTGAGAAAGCCGCTAGGGAATATTCTGAGCTGTCGATTGGTTATTCACATGTCATATATTGAAGTAAGTGTATATAAGGGACCATTTCCAAAAATGGAAAGAGATGAGTGAGCATGGCCACTGTGTTTGATTCAGTACATGAGTGATATCTCAGCAAATAGAAAAGATATGAGGTTTTTATTTTATGTCCTACCTTGTCAACATTGGTAATTTGAGTTCCTAATTCATACAAAACTATAGACTTAGTATTTTGACATCACAAACATCTAATTTGAACCTGTGTTGCATTCAACATACCACGTGACACACAAAAAATTGATGTTTAACTGTGTTTTTTAAATATTTGCTTTTAAATTAAGCAATTGAGTAATATATAGTACTAAAATTTGAATTATAATCTAAAGTTTGATACCAAACTCATTGACATAAATGTGTGAAATAGTAGTTCAATAAAATTTTGAATGCAAGTCAACAAATGCGATGACATAGCCTTTGGTCCATGACCCATCTGGAGAGGGTTAATGAAGCAGTCTGACAAATGAAATAATGAGTTTGACAATGCTATACTTAACAATTGAACTAGTTATTACTTTGACTGGGTCAAGAAGCTAATGAAGCTGACACTTGGCTTATTGCCAAGATTTCATGAGGGCAAAAAAAAAAACAACTGTTGTGGTTGTGCACAATATTAATAAAATTGAAAAAATAATCAGTATTTTTTCCCTAAACATCAACTATTTAATTCAATCAAACACAGGGGTTTCAAAAATAGAGAGTAAAGAAGTCTTCAGGGATCTCAGATTTCACTGAACAGACTTATTTAACATTTCATACTAGCATGTAAAAATCATTAAAATATAAACTTAAGATTTTGGAAACTTACAAATGTGAGCCCTAATATAAGGTCAAAAGTGTTTGGAGGGTCTCAGAACTGGAGTTGCAGATTTACATAAAAACAAGCATGGACATATACAAATCATTCAAAATAGATATCTATTTTCATGGGGGGTCTTACTAGTATATGAATAAATTCAACACTTAAAGCAATGGCATCCATTAATTTGGAAAAGTATCCATACAGTCATATTAAACAATCATTATAGTCACTGTAAAAACAGAAATATTATATGCACACACACACAAAAAAAAATCAAGTTATCTCACCAGCTGCATCTTCAAATTTAGGAGTGAGCTCATTTGTCAGAAGTGGTTCAGGAAGTTCTCTCAAGAACTGCTTCAACAGACTGGCTACAATATGTGGCTCATATTCATATAGGTAGACCTTTTCTCCTTGATCTAGCTTGGTTCTCAACTGTTGGACTTTAGATTTCACACCTGTTAACTGGTATATCCCCTCACATGACAACCCTAAGTAATCAAAACACACAAAAATCAATGATATCCCAATATTATATGATATTCTTAGGTGTAAAGGAATGAGAACTAATAAAAGTTTCATATACATTTTATATGGGTAAAATAATAAGTTATACTTCATCTTACAAAAAAAAAACTTAATTTGTGACTACCAGTTTCTCACAAGAAATGTTTCTTTGGTACAAAACTTTGGTTACTTATTAGCTGTAAATGTAAATCAAAATATTTTAAACCTGGGTTTAGTAATTTCGGAAATAAATGATTGTGATTTATACTTTCTAAAATTCCTTTGATTAAACAAAAACTCCATTGTTTTAGAAGTTTTAAGTAGCATTCAAAATCATATTAGATTTGTTCTAAATGTACTAGCATGCCAGCCCTCTTTCAAGCAAGTTGGTTGTACTTTTTTGAGTGCATAAATATATATGTACTGAAGGATCACTCATTCACTGTAGAAAATGGAAAATAAAAGCAGAGACTAATGACAGCTACCTTACTCAGTGAAGATGAACCACAAATAACTTTCAACAACACAAGAGAATACAATTTTTCTGACTCTTATTGATTACTCCAACCTTCCAGATATTTTCCTACAAATGGCCTGAATCACAGACTTTTCTTCTGGAATCAAGTGAGACAATACACCTTTCTTATGAACATTTAGCAGCGCTGACTTCTATAATATATGGTAAGTGGGAGACTCCATTAACATTTTCTTCTAAAAAGCGAGACTTTCCCATGTACACATGGTCCAGAATGTTTGTGGCCATATAAACTCTGTGAGGCTCAAGGTCCATATTCCGATGGATAACATAATGATTTACATCTCTTGAGCATTGTTGACTGGAGAAATAATTAAAACAACTGTCAAGTGTTTCTCATGGCCATTGAAAGCATAAAAAAACAATACTCCTTTTGGAGGCATCTAATTCAACTGGGATTTTATGTCACAAGGTACCTTAGATCATTTGTACCAAACAAATATAAATACAATAAAGTTATAACAAGGAAGAGTAAACTGTAAAATGAAGTGATAAAAAAAAGGTTAAATCTATATATGTAAAGCCCAAAAATCCGTGTCTGTCTGTTTGTCCTTTGTCTAACTACTCCTATGTTGCTGGGCCAATCTCAACCAAACTTTGTGGGAAGATAGTTAGAAACAAGGGGCATGTTAATGAGAGGTTCACCCCCCCCCCTCTACTTCCCATTATTGTTGTTATTGATCATTTATTATCTTTGACTAAAGTTGACATTAACTGCATTCATAGATGATGCCACATTCTTACACAAAAAATACTTTATTAAATTTTCTATAACACAACATACACACAGTGTGAGAGGATGCACACAAAGGTCATTAATATCTCAGAGTGTGTGCTAGCACTCTCTAAGGAGGAATGCAATGAAAAAACATGGCCACCACTATTGCACTAATACATAAACTCAGATGAAGTTTCTACTACAACAGCCACCATAAGACTGATATGATGAGCTGTTTCTTATGTTATACCCACTTCATACTTTTGCCCATGACCTTACAGCTTTGGCCTGTAAGACACTTCTGCAGCCAATAACCGCCAATAAATTAATAACATGAAGCAGTGTTGAAGGACATTAAAATATGAGTGTTGATAGCGGGTAACAGAAAACACTCCTACTAATTTGGCCGTTACCTCTTCCTACAAAGTCACCCTGACCATCATACATCACATACCATTTCTTAAGTATATACATAAAGAGTTCTTAAAGGTTATATAAAACTTTTAGTGGGGTAATAATGAATACTGTAATAATATGTTATGTTGTAAATATATTGTGTGAAAGTTAGGATTTTTATGCTATTTATAATAGCATCTATCCTCACATTTTTAAAGTTCATAACCTGAACAAAGGATGGGTACCTCAGCTTGTAACATTATAAAATATAAAATCCAACCATATGTAAAAATTTTAAAAAGTCAAGAAGGACAGCATGCACCATTCCCAACGACATGTTGAACATATAAGGCACAGGAAGGAGTATCAAAGCAATGACAAAAGATCCAAAAATAAGTGAAAATCAGGTAAGGGTAAGTGCTATATCACTGACACTAAATTTTACTAAGTATATTAGACAGTTAAAAATAATGCCCACTGAAAACTCCTGTTAAAAGAACTTTCTCTTTACAAACCCTGGTAGAATGTTTAAAATCCATCTTTCAACTAGGTAGTGGCTTAGCTAACATCAAAAGAGACTGATCTATCAGTCAATTTATTCCACATTATACATAGCCAGAGAGCCAACAACATGGATATTAAAAAGATATAAGGATAAATAGGCCAGTTTCTTGCAAATCCGACAGAGATTACGGTGTGGATTATGATTATGTGGTTTCAGGGCCAGCAGAGAACTAAATGAATCAATGCAAATGATGGCAAAAGCCGAAAGAAAAAATGGTTTGAAATATATGGAAGAAAAAATACATATGGAATAACACACAGAAATTGAGCAAAAAAATAATGACAGAACTAGTTAATGAAAAAAAAGATACACAATAAATTCACATGAATTTGAAAAAACCCACAAGAAACAGGAAAATAAGAGTGAAAAACCTCTTATCAGTAGGACTGCCAGTTGAGAAGTGATTATAGGATGCACAAAAGCGAGGGTTCCTACAGTTATGTTAGGAATTGTGTCGCTTTCATATTGGTGGAGGGTTGCTGCATGATCATTTGCATGACAGAATGAAGATGTCTCATGTAAATACCCATATGAGTAGGTTGGAGTATAAAGGTTAGTGGTGAGTGAAAATTTGTGCCTATAGAGAGCAGAATAAGTCAAGAAAAACCATTTCTTCTTACATTAAATGTTTATGCAATCAGCTACAAGCAGTGTAGTGTAGTCTTTTGGGGTTGCAAGGAAATGCCAACCCATCACTTCATGTGCAGAGGGAGCATCGCTCAAATACCTCAAAATGCAATATATTTTCCAGTACATTCAAATGTGGATCAAAGGGATTGTAATCATTTCTCTAATATTGAACACTTTATATTAAATGAAGTTTTTATCATTTGCTAAAAGTCATCTGACCTTGAAAATACTGTTCCTTGACAGTAATATACCTGATGCAATGATTTTCAGAATTAAATAACCAATTTGACAATTAACTGTTTTGTCATGGAGAGGTGAATAAGATAGTGAGTGGGAGTGAGGAAAAATTTGGAAGTATTGAGAAACAATGCCTCCTCTAGACATTATACATAGATGGGATCAGAAGGAGGAAAGGAAACATGATGAGGGCTGAGAGGAGGAAGGAAAGATAATTGAAAAAAAAGTCTGTGGGTAAAAAGTTGAGTAACCCTTGTGTGGATGGAAAAGTATGACAGGCAGGCACCTACAGGACCTGACTTGGCTTAATCATCAGTGACAAGCTTGAAGACTCTGATTCTGGGTAGAAGGTCCTGGCTATGTAAGGGAATAAGACCCGATGTACAATGACCATTCCCAGTAAAAGTGCCTCCCCATATGCCATAGTTTTTACATAATCTGTGTGAGGAAATTATTCACTCACACAAGCAAATGAAGATTTAAACAAACTAGTGAATTCATAGTTTGTACAAAAAAAAAAAGAAGGAAACTAAGTTCCTTTAATATCGTAAATCTCGTTAAATCAAAAAATGAAAGACCACATGTGATGCATTCAGTGCCAAGGAAAATAATGAAGATTCCCCAGTACAAAAGCATACAAGGAATTAGTGCACAAGGAGGTGTGTCACCCTCCTATTGGTGGAAGGCTTTTGCTGCATAATAATACTGGGAGTTGCATAAAGCACAGTGGCATGCAAATTTCTAAGGCAGATGCACAGGGAAGATAGATTAACTATGTATGTATTGTCTCAGAATTTAGAACTACATCACTAGCCACTAACATTATTCATTTAATGCTAGAAATAATTTCTTTGTTCAAAAATAAAACTACCAAGTTCAACTTTTTTTTTCCTTTATACAGCCTTATTGAATTTTTTATACATTTCTCTAAAGCTTCTACTCAACAACTATATGTTTTTCAAAAACTACTTATACAATGGTATTAAAAATATTGATAGTACATATATCCTGAAATGTTTTAAGATTTATCTATAAATAAACACTGCATACTAAAACTTATATACACTATGAAAAAAAAATATGTTGTGTTCTATTTACAGTCACTGAAATCTCTTGTGCAAGAAATTTATTCAATATTTTATGATGGAATTTTAACACTTTATGTTTTCTGAAAAGTAATTTTGATAATAAAAAAAAAAGTAGTAGCAGATGACAGTACCTTTAACAAAAATAATTCATGTATTATGTTATATCAAATTAAAAAATTCACAATAAGAATGTAACCAGAATGAACTATAAAAATTAATGAACCCTGGTGTTTCCATTCTTGTATTATTCATACTATATTCTACCAAAGGACGTAAATGTTTTAATACAAACACTATGAAGGGCATATTAACTGAGACATACATAATGGTATAGATGACAATATGATGATATATATACATATATATATATATATATCATTATTCTCAGAATTGAAATTAATCTGAATTAGTATGATGTGTTTCGAAAAAAGCAGTAACATACAACACTGGTAAGAATTTCATGTAAAAAAAAGGTGAATTACTTTTTGTGAAATAAATGCAAATACAAACATGGCTATAGGCTGCACTAATTGGCATTCAATATATTATTGGATTTTTTGTGATTCTTCCAAAGTTGGTGCTCAAGCTTTTGGTTAGTATATATTTATGTGTGTGTGTGTGTACTGTGGTAATAATTTCATGTTTATATGTACAATTTCATAATAACTTGAGACAAAAACAAGCTTACCATGTTCCTCAATGTAATCAATACATTCTCGAACTACTGCTGGAATCTCTATACCATCATGTGATCTATTTCTTTCCAATGCCACATGTAGTGGGACTCCAAAAATAGGTCTCTCTACTACAAATAAAACAATTGCTTTTATAACTGCATAATACTAATATATATTTAGTACTGGTTTAATATGTGAAATTTAATGAATAAAAATACTACATAAAACCAAAATTGTCAATATCTTACTCCCTTCAAAGAAAAATCATGAGTTTTTTAGGTCAATCCAGAAAAGACACACCTGTATTAAGTTTACACATTTAGATATTTCTATATTACAAATTGTATATATTTGATTATACCAAAGCAACTCAGTTTTGTTCTGGTTTTATCTTGTCTTTCTTGTGAACATATATTTTTGATTAACAAACTGACAAAGATTTAGCTCATTTAAATTCAATACATAACCATCTAATTTTTCTTGATATGTACTTAAGTATTAGTGCATAAGTGACTAAATGAGTTTATAACCTTTACACCAACACAAAACACCATAAAATAAATACCACTTAGAAGTGATTCGTGTTGTGATTCTCATGTTCTAACTGTTTTGCATTCTTCTGTGTCATTTTAGCTCCATCTAATTTTAACACTGTCTTGCACTGTTGCAGTTTCAGATAAATAATATATATATATATACAGACACTCGTGTTACTACTAACTTCAAATCAAAGTAAGCCACCTACAGAGGTCTAAACTAAAAACTGACCAAAATAAATATAGCTGATTAAATATACCATTGTTATAAATATACATATATATACTAACAAAAATATTAGAATAAAAAACCTTCAGCAGTAGGGTACTGCATTTTATCACAAGTTGATTGCAGTCTGGGCTTTGTAATTAAAACCTTGCCTTCAACCATTGGTGTTCATCTATTAGAAAACAATCCTATTCCTCTTGCAAAGCTTCTTAAGTATGGTAGGGTTTGGGGGTATGTTTCTTTAGTACCTTACATGGCATTCCTAAACATTCCATGGTGGTTTACATGGATTATAGTTGCAACTCTGAGCTGAACAAAGTAAATTTATATGATATTTACATTAAACCACTGGCAGATATGGCATGTAATGTGTGACAAGGTGCATTAACATGATGATAAAAGTAGGGATAATAGTACTCTATTAATGCAATTATAGCCTCAAAAATTCATATGGATATTAAGGACAAAAATAACACCTTTAAAGTTATACTCTAAAATAACCATTACATAAAAGAAAAACACACACACACACAGGAGAGGAAGGGCAGGGGAGTATCAGAAGAGGTAAGTATTATTGTAAATACATTTTCAATTTAGGAAAATGTTAACTTCCAAAGCATACTTACCTCTGCTGACACTTATACCTAGAATGCCACATTGAGAATGTAGAGCAGCTGGTGAGGGCAGCATCCATACAGAAAGCTCTGCATAGATCGAGGGTGTACCAAAATAAGAATGGAACCCAAATGGGGGAACTGAACTACATCCAGAACAGGCATGCTCTTCACTCTGAACTTAGTTCCTGTATCAAGGGTGGAATAGCACAGGAGTAATCATCACTATAGGCAAGCCCCAACAAGATAGCTGAGATTCCACTACTTGGGGTTGGAATTAAGGGGTCATGGTCCCCATATCCCACATTAGTGGCTAAGGCAATTGGATTCCAATGTGATATACAGATATACTTTGATTGGATCCCAACCTGTAGCCATAGAGTGATTTATTCTCAACCACCGGAATTAAGATGAGAAAGGAAGCAACAATGAAGTGGACAAACTTTCTCTTCCACCTGAAGAAGTCCAAAAGGCACCACCCCAGGCTCAGAATGACAGGACCATATATGCTTTATCAGCCAAAGGAACAGAACTCATTTGGTCTGGAATTATGAACATTCATCCTCACGCCCCAACCAAGTGGGCAAGGAGGCTTCCACTTGCCCCCGGAAGTATGGAGAGGACGTAGGAGAGTCCTGAGGAACAGTGCTCTGTAAACAATGCAATAGGTAAACCAAGTTCTCTAAATTTTTAAAAGCAAACCGACCTCAACTTAATCAATCCAATGATAGGCAGGGATGGGAAGGATCCCCTTTTGCTTAACTCATGATAGATAGTCCATAAGTGTCAGTCCACCATAAAATGGTAATACCATCTGGTGACCTCCTTGATGATTTTATGGAACACTTCATTTCTACAGATCCTGTTGCAACTGGTAGTAAGTATAGTTAAATTGGTTGCTAGTGCAGAATTGGATGAATAAAAGCCCACCTGTCTGGGCAACACTCGCCACAGAGTGAGATCCAGTGAAAAAATAGAAGTAAGGGACCCTGGAATGTAGAGACAAGAGGAGGAGAAAAAAATACCCCCTCCTTATAATCTAGCAGATGTGGTCATAATGGCCATAGGGGGTAAGAAAAAATCCTCAGAAGAAGAAACTGCCAGACCATGTAAGTAATGTAAGAGAAAAGTATTGAGAGAAGTCCATATATCAGCCTTCATGATGTCCTCAAGTGGTCAATTCAATCAGGCAGCTGAAGACATAGAAATGTGAAAAATCTGATGAATTGTGACTCGCAGAAGTTTCCTTGCCTGAAAAGAAAGTCCAGAATAAGCAATAGGAATTGATTTTTTGTACCCACCTCGACAAAGTAATCTGACCTACAATGTCCACATGTTAGCAGCAACAAAAAAATACACTTTAAGTGAAAGGTTATCCTTGGTACATGAGGCTAAAGGCTCAAATGAATGTCCAGACAAAACATGTAATATCACTTTAATATCCCAGTAGGGTAATGAAAAAGGCCATTTGGGATGAAGGGCTCTAAATGATTTCAGAAGTCCGGATAGCACTGGGGATTCAAATACTCTCCAATGATTAGGATATTGAAAAGTAGTCAATAAAGCTGCCTTATATAAAGCAAAAGCAGACAAAGCTAGACCTTTATCAAAAAGCCAGATCAAAAAACGAGGTATGGTGGGCAAAGTAGGTTCAATTTCCTTGTGAGACACCATTGGTGATAAGTGAGCCATTTCCATTGATAAATGGTCATTGTGGGTCTACGAATAGATTGAGACAAATACAAGGCAACTTTACAAGTTAAAATCCTGATGCCACATAACTTCCATACATGAAGTTTGAGCTTGGGAACGTCTGGGTGTAGAATATCGGATTGAGGTTGCCTCAACAGAGACGGCCTAAGAGGAAGTGGCAGAATTGGATACTCTTGAAGATACTGTAGAAGAAGAAACCATGGTTGGGCCAGCCAATCTGGGGCTACCAACAGCACTCAACAAGTAGTGAATCAAATCATACCCAGAACTCTGGGTAACAGATGAATTGGGAGGAAAGAATAGAGGTGCAATACTGTCCAATCTTGACTGAATGAATCTATCACCAAAGCCTGAGGATGAGACACCAGGGACCAAAATGGCTGTAGTTGAGAGTTTAAACGAGTGACAAATGCATCAATCACCAGAGTCCAGAACTGAGAGCAAATGCACTGTAAAACCTTGTGATGAAGCATACATTTGGTCGGATCAAGACAGATGATCTGCTATTAAATTCATCACCCCTGGAATATGGCAAGCTAGAAGGCTGATATGATGGGAGTGAGCCCAGTAGAGAAAATCTAAAGTTTGAAAACAAAGGTCCTGAGGGTGCATGCGCCCTTGATGGGAAATGTAAGAGACCACTGTGGAATTGTCAGAATGAATCATGACAATTTTCCTCTTCAATAGATTGAGATCTTGAACCACTGCTCGTCAGACAGCAAGAAGTTCTAAAATATTGATATGGAAGGAAGATTGATCTTTCATCCATAGACCCTGGAATTCCTGACCCTCAATATACGTACCCTATCCCTGATGTGAGGCATCTGTGAAAAGATGGAACTGAAGACGAGGGAATGATATAGGAACGATGGTAGTGTTGGTCCGATACAACCACCACTTACGATCTAAATTATTGCTCCTGATTAAGGAGACTGGACAATCCAGTGGACCACAGGTCATGCAGTGACCACTGAAGGAACCATATGTGTGCTCTTCCCAAAGGAATTGGAGATTCAGAGGATGCCCACATCCCCAAAAGAGAGAGAATCATCCACATAGTAGGAGAAGGAGATGTAAGTAAGAGCCTGACTGCTCATTTCATAGCCTGGAGCCAGATGGGAGTCAGTTGAGCCAATCTGTGTTGAAAAAGACACCCAGATGGAAAATATGTTGAGTCGGCAAGAGAATGAATTTATCAGCTCTGATAAGAAAGCCGGCCTTGGTGGCTTCTGAAAGGAGAATGAGGGTGTATAGTTCCACCAATTAACAAGATGGTGCCAGAAGTAACCAGTTGTCCATATAATGGTGTGTGCACAAGCACAAAGCATGAAGGTCATGAGAAAAAGCTCGTACAATTCTGCAGAAGACATATGGTGCAGATGCTAGCAGAGCCCTGAACTGCAGAACCTGACCCTTGTGCATGAAACATAGATGTGAGGAACACTGATAGGCTCCTGACAAAATTTGGGGGGAAGATAAATATCTCAGAATAGCAGTGAGGGTCAGATGAATCTGAGAAAGTTGTGACCTACTCAAAGTGATTTCAGGGTCCAGTCTGGAACCCCACATATCCGAAGGAGAATCAAGCCTTTGGGAATCTAAATATATGTCCTCCTGGCAGTGGTAAGCCAAAGCATGCTGTTCAGACAAACGTGGGGTCAAGGCATAGCTATCCTGTCATGTAATTGAGCAGTGAATCTCCCAGCATAAACAGCAGTATCAGGTGAAAGAGGAAAAACTAACTAGTTACCCTCAGACCTTTCAGCCATCAAGAAAGGAGTAGATTCAAAGGCAACTGGAGAAAACCCCAAAACCTCATAAACCTGATTGACTAACTGAAGAAATGGAGAAGCCTACCTAGTAAATGAAGGCACTGGAGAAAGAGAGTCCAAGTTCTCTCCAGAATGTCCTGGATCATTGGCAAAAGCAGCCCCAGACCAAATATACGTCTCCATCTTACAACAAATCAGATCACGGACAGCCTCAACTGAGAAACAGTGTCGCAAATATTTTTTTTAAATAACAATTATTAAATATAAATTATACAAAAAGCCACTAGGCGACGTGAAAATCATCTTATATTGAAACTAAAAGACATCAGCATCTCATCTCCATCTCTATTTATTTGAGATGCAAGTTAACCACAGAGGTGAATTTCTACACCTCACAGAACTGCACATAAGCTGTACACAATTGCTTAGAAATTACTTGGAAAAATAGGTACTTGGAAATATTTCAATTTGCTGATCAAAATTATTCCATTATAATCAAACAAAACTTGGGTACCCCAAGCTGACATTGGTTATGTCAGTTGAACTTTTTATGAATTTCACTTACATTATAGTTTAATCCAACTAAAATGTTGTCAGTCAACACTCACAAAACACAAGTACCACTGTGTTTTCCTGCAACTGTGGCATGAATTGTCTGTTACTTGTATCCATTTCCATAAAATTCAGTATCTGTCAAATGTTTCAAACTAAAACATTCATACAAACATAAATGAAAACAACAGCTCACTGTTTCCTCAAATAATGCCTTACACGCCAGTACCCACAATTATCTTCATCCCTCTACCCAACATTCAGATCAAACTCTAGTATTTTTACTTAAGTTTTTACTATCTCTTATGTTCTCAGTGACTGATTCCTTTAGTGTTGAATAATACTTTTGAAAAACTTTGTGTAAAATTTCATATATGTATTTTACACTTACCCTATACGTAACTGAAAATGCATATTTATGTACACATAAGACTGCAACATTTACACATCATTGCATACACTAGTAGCACATTACACACTGCATTAGACGTGTGCCATTACTATAAGAACTTACATGGGCTACTTCAGTACACTAAGAAACTGTCATTAGTGTTCAGTAAGGTGCTGCCATCTGTGAGTGGTGCAGTGAACAATTTTGCAGGTCTCATGAAATAAACAATAAACTGGATAGTCTGATTTGATGGGGAAGTCACTGAGTAGGCATGTTTCAGAAGTTTATGATCTGGTGAGTATCAACTGATCCTTGGAGTTGTCAACTGATGAGATGCTAGATGCATCTTGTCTAGCTGCTATACAAAGTTAATATTTTCCTTACATCACACAGAATAGTTTGATTTCTTCATGCATCTGCCTATAAGAGTTGTATGCTACTAACTTAGCTGTGAGCTACATCATGAGTAAATACCAGTTCTAATGACTTATCTAACATATACACACAAACACCCACTAAAGAACCAAACACAAAAACCACAACCTGCAACACAACTACAACTGCATTCAACATAGCTAACACAAACATAAAGACCACAAAACATTCCAGCACTCATACTTGAAGGGGTTCACTTAATTCAGATAACACTTCCCTACACTAAAATTCAAGTAAATTAAGCATCTACCTAAGGGAGGTTTCATCGTAAAAGGTGAACAACCCACAGATTATGTCCATCTCTTAGCCCACTAGCCAACAGCAGCTTTTGATGGCAACACAATCATTCACACCCCAGCAGACACCTACCAGCTTCACACTTTAGTTATTAAAGGTGTAGACTTAGACCCAGATGGTGCAGAAGTTTTAGATGAATTGATTGCATCACACTTCCAACCTAAAAAGTAGGGAATATCACTTCATTACACACCAAACAAAAAAAAACACCACTGATTAGAGTCTCACTAAATATAACAGAGAACATCATGATGTACACTTTTACAAAAAACACAAAACAAAAAACAGCTAAGCCACCAGCAAACACAACATCCAGTGCTTCAAATGTCAGAAATTTGGGCACTGAAAATCCTACTGCACTACCAACCCTAGATGTATAAGATGTGCAGGGACACGTGATATGGAGTGCTGCCCAACAGTGTGATGAGATAAGGTGCACAAATTGCCAAAGCCCCCACTGCCAGCTATAGGACTTGCTTCAAATATCAACACAACAAGCAACCACCACAACACCTTTCAAACTATTTCCAAACCTCACACCATTGCCCCAGCACAAAAAAGCACCTTTGCTATAAACACCACCAGCCACTACTTCATTCTCACAACAAATCAAACCCCTTTCTTCATTCACCCATTAACACAGCAGAATACACAGCCTGCAAATTTAACAGCACAACAGTCATTCAATTTCACAACAAGCAACCCTTTCAACAACATACCAAATCACAACACTACATACACTGCAGCCACTTCTTACAACACACAAAAACAGAACACAAACACACACACAAAAAAACAAAGCTCAACTAACATTGGTGAATACACTGCAAACCTTCTGGCTTTCCTTACTGAGTTATGTGAATTTCCCACCCCAAGAAAAACTCCTGAAACTACCAAATAAATTCCTCATTATGCACATATGTGACACAGCAAGATACTATTTTAATCTTACTCAACTAAAACCACACCATATCACACTTAGCAAAGAAGTATGTAAGGGTAGAGCAGCAATTTCACAAACACCTCAAAAATATTACATATAAATATTCTAGGAGTACTTGACACCAAAATATTTGAACTATAGAATCTTAATGGCAATGCCAATGCAGACATTATCATAATCTCTGAAAATTAATTAAACAAGAAACAAATGTAATTATTCTGGGGTTCAAATCATATTCAATCCCTGCCATGGTGAATAATAATAATAGAGGTATAGTTGTTCTATTCGAAACTAATATAGCATTGTATCAATAGAAGAGAACTTTACTTCAACAACAAGTGAAAGTATTTTTGTAACATCCACACAAACAGTGTAAACATTGTTTCAACAGTTGCCATATATACTTTTCCTTCAAAAGATTTAGATATAAATTATCTACAAGCATGCATGAGTATCATACTCAAACACTAATTCCAGAAAATTTAAATGTTCCACACACAGTCTATTTTAGCAGTCAAACAAATAACAGAGGAATTGCACTTCACACATCCTAATAGAAAATAACATATACATAATCAATACTACTACCCCAAATAGATATAATTCAGTTAATGATACATATGAAGTACTAAATCAAATGATAGTACCAGCTATATTATTGCCTAAAGCTAGTAACTGTACAGTACACCCTGAGATTTCTAGTGATCATTTCCCAATTTCCTTTACACTATAAGCAATCACACAACATCTGCCACAAGACCTACTACTAGTACGTAACAACAATCA
Organism: Limulus polyphemus; assembly: GCF_000517525.1. NCBI lineage: Eukaryota > Metazoa > Arthropoda > Merostomata > Xiphosura > Limulidae > Limulus > Limulus polyphemus. Next base: position 167,740 of record NW_013665885.1, read on the forward strand.
TGCAGACTGGAAGGTTTTCAACACACTCACTGACACCTTCCTACCCCAAACAATAACAAAAATCAAATGTAAAGCACAGTTAGATGTTTATTCAGAAGAGATAATGTGAGCCATAACCAAAGCCACCAAAAATGCTATCTCCTCGGCTTCAAAAAGCTATTGAAGTAATCACTGGAAACTCACACTTAAAATACACTCGTTAATTCTAGAACATAGATGACTGACATGGCTACTTATAAACATGAGATATATCATTAAAACAAAACATTAATAAATTACAAGCACAAATAAAATGTAACGTTCAAATTCTTAAAGACACTAATTGGCTACACTTTTGTAATAACCTTGATAAAACACAAGACAACCCAAAAAAATTCTGAAAAACGTTAAATCTATAACTTCAGAGAAAAACAGTAATAATATCTTCCATCACATTAATTATGAAAACATTATAGCTAAAACAGATAGTGACAAAGCACATCTTCTTGCAGAATATTTTCAAGAAATTTTTAAAGATATAGATTCCCTGTCATTAAACAAAGTACATCATGAAACTGTTAATATTCAAGTAAACACAAATTAACATTTTTACACTTCACATTTCCCATCCAACAACCGAGACACTAACACATTATCAGGCAATGATGACATAATCAATTGTAAAGTCACTAATGGTGAAATAAAAATTAACAACAAACACTAATGAACTTTACTCCTGGACATGATGGAATCAGAAACATTATTCTCAAGAAAGCATCAGACAAACTACTCTCACACTTAACAAGTCTTATCACTATTCATAGTTTACTTCCAATATGTCTTGAAAATAAAGCGATGATTACAACTATTCCAAAAACTAAGCCAAAACCTCAAACCCTGATAATTTCAGACCAATTAATTTATTTAGCTATCTAGGTAAACTAGTTGAAAGAATAACTGTAAAAAAAAATACTTCTTTATTTCTATGAATAAAATGACCTTCCAAATGTACAAAACTCTTCTTATAAGAAAAAATAAACAATAAACCATTTAACATGACTTATAGAATCTGTTTTCAAATTATTCAATAATAATCGTGCCACTATTAGAATTTTTCTAGATGTCTGGAAAACTTTTGATACAGTTTGGCACAATGCAATTAGATACAGACTACAGTCAATGAACATTAATAGTATAATAATCAGATGGAAATAAAATGTCTTAACGAAACACAGCAGTTGTAAAAGTAAGTAATACACTCAAAGATAGTTAACATCACAGCAGGAGTACCACAAGGCTCAGTCCAATTGCCACCCCTATACATTATATTTGTGAACAACATACCATTTCCCAATATAACAACATATTTTTTTTTCACAATATGATCATGACATTTGTGTTTGGAATTTATCAAGAAATCTGCTCACAGCAGTGGGCTGTGTTCAAAAATTTTTAAATAAAATTAATGTTTTGTGGGCCATGTTTATATTCTACAGAATGATTTATTTTTTGTTAAATAATGCAGTATCTTATTGTTATCACTTATCAATATCTTATTCTCAGTATCTTATTAATTGTATCAATATTAAAGTTTTCAATTAAAGTTTTAATTTAAATTAAGCACAACTAAAACAACAAAACTTTGTACTTTACTTAACCTAACCAAAACTGAATTTTGTAAATTACTCATTTTCATCCCCTGTTGAATCATGACTCTTCCAAATCATTAACAATCAATGGATGTCGATCAAATTGAGGCAAAACAGAAATTTTTAAATTAAAATATGTATACAAAAATTTAATATCTAAAATAAAAATAGTAGAAAAATATATTTAGTTTCATAACATATAACAGAATGGATAAGGAATAAATGATT